>NC_036869.1:23177209-23363408 GCF_002910315.2 Salvelinus sp. IW2-2015 | reverse complement strand
TAGTTTTGAGCAAGTGGAATAAACTTTAATATTCCGAACAGAATATAAATGTGACGCCTACGCCACACAACAAAAGGGCGCGTCAAAATCCAGTCCACAATTAACTAGGACAAAATTCACACTACAAAAACACCACCACAACAAACAGAATAACAAGCCCGCACAAAAGTCGGCGGGCCAACTGGGTTTAAATAACCCCCTATCCTAAACACAAAACAGGTGATACAAATTAGACAAACTCAAAAGAAAACAGAAAAGGAGATCGGTGGCAGCTAGTAGACCGGAGACGACGACCGCCGAGCGCCGCCCGAACGGGAAGAGGCACCATCCTCGGCGGGATTCGTAACAGTATCACACCTCCGTCAGAGACCTTTATTCCTTAGATCTTCACCCCAAACGAATGGCAGGTGAATAGCATGCTATTCTCATGCTTAWRTTCAAGGTCAGAATAYGCGTAGAGAGATTAAGGGGAATAACGTTAAAGGGGAATAACGTTCCATTTACGCACGCTKAGCTCGAGTCGGAATCGGGGCCTAAGTGTTTTCTATGGCCCTGATAGAGGAAGTGGTCCGATTTGTACTATTAAATCAAGATTCCTGGTTACTTCTTAATTGCGACATTCATATAAGTACTACCACTCTATGTTGCAGTGCGAACTACGCTGCTTGGGATCCTTTCTTTACTCTCATTGCGATGGAAGAAATGTATGTTCTCATCAAACCAGCATCAAATGATGACAACCAGCTTGAATGAAGATCTGATCATTATTTGTCTTAAATATATATATATATATATATATATATATATATATATATATATATAGTATATAGACCCTATTGTGTGCCATACAGGTTAGAGAAAAGGGCAGAACCGCTGAACTATCCGTTCAGACCCCAGTCCTACAGGTTTTGGCAAATGTTCTCTCTATTAATTCTCCAGTAGGTTTCCTCAAGGAGAAAGCATCCACTTCTGTATCAAAGACAATAAAACAAAAAAACAGTAAATACTACAGTAATGTCYGCAAAAACACGACAGTAAATAGTACAGTATATTACAATCTGCAAAAACACCACAGTAAATACTACAGTATACTACAATTTGCAAAGAACACTACAGTAAATACTAGAGAATACTACAGACTGCAAAACCACAACAGTAAATAATACAGTATACTACAATATATATACTACAGTTAACTGTAAATACTACAGTAWWGTCAGCAAAAACACTAAAGTGAATACTATAGTATTTTTCATTGTGGGTAGTGTTATGCATATTGAATTGTTTTCATCCAGAGAAAAAGTGAGGGCTCTCTCCACCCCTCTGGCTGTGACAGTTCCAGATAATCTAGGTTTGGAGAGTGACCACTAGGTTTGGCATGACCACCCTCCACTCTCCTCTCCCCACAGACATCAAATAATGACAGGCTGGGCAGAAATAACAGGACTGGGTCCAACCAAATTCTACATGAACACAGAGATAATCCTCTTGAAGCACTTAGGCCAGATTTCTTCTTTAATCCACATTTCTTGTAAACCACCCCACTGATTGTCGTTTGCTTGAGGATACAAGAAGAGGTGGTTATGGGCCTTTGTGAGTCTCTGGGATATTGGAAGATGAATGATGGTGTGGGTTCTTGTGAAACSATCAAATTGTTGTTGACTTTTTGAAACTACACTCTAAAAATGATTAGTTCAACAAGGGTTCTTCTAAGATCCTCAAAGTTCTTCGAAGAACCGTAAAGTTCTTGGCACTGAACATTTCTCCCAAAAGGTTCTTCCAGGAACCCATAGGAGGTGGGGTTCATTGAGGAACCTCCTCAGTTGGTGGGGGTTCTTGCAGGAACCTAAATGCCCAACTGAAATATCTGGATATTAATTTGAAAGGGCAGCAGGTGCAGGCACTTAACTGAAAAATKTAAAGGTCTCAATTTAGGGTAAGGTTTGTCCCTTGTATGATCTAAATAGATTTTGTTGTATGATGATACCATCTATCTTTTCATGTTTGTGCAAATCTTTCTAAAACAGAAAATGTACAAAATTCAATGGATATCAATCARCAAAGAGGTTAGAATATGTAGGCTATAAGAATATGTTGAAGGCTAGCTGYATTGGGTGCAGATGACTGAACTGTTCACGTTTGTGTCTGYGTCTGCAGTCACACAGACGAGGAGGCGTACAAAGGTATGACATGGTATTGGTATGTTATGCAGATCACATTCACCATTCTCCTCCCTTACCTCTTATCAACTGTTTTTTTCATTCRCATTTACCACAAAAACCAAAGTATGAATACTTTTAATCATCTGTATAATGAAAATGCTTTGGATTCACAGACTTCACCCTCCTTACACCTCTGATGAATATAACAGGAAACCTGTTCAATCACCATGCACCTCAAAATCATTCTGGCTATAGATACGGAGAACATCAACAAATGATCATCAACAGGCCAGAGGACATACCCATTGCACTTGRGGCTCTGCTGGGAATTTACCTCATATTTGGATTTTGTAATTCTGCTTTGCCACTAAAATCATAATAAACACTGACAACTAAAAGATGGTGTTATTTTTGTTATTGTTATGCATATTATGAATTCATAATGGTTCCCCCACAGGTTCAATTTGAAGAACCCCTAAAGGATATTCCAGGAATCTTTTCTTTTTAGAGTGTAGAAACAAAATATTCAAGTAAAATGCTTTCCTGAGAAGAAGGGAATATACATACTTCAAATTCTTTCATTTTTGTGTTCTGTTGTTGTTTTTTGACCGCATTCRTGGTGTTTGGATCACTAACCATAAAAACGTAGGCAAATAGTTTTTGACGAGTCAGATTTCCAGCAACAGGATGCTGCCAGGCTCAGCGTTCTCTCCACGAATACATTTCCAGTCAAAAGCTCGGGCTTTTTTGGACATCTCTCAATTTTCCCCTGAAGAACAATGGCCTAAAGAATGTTGTGATATGGTGGCAGCGTTTTGGAGTGGCTCTCATAAACGGGCCCTTCCTTCGGTGTGATTTAATGTTGAGACAAAACATTTCAGGACAGTAACAGAAGATAGTGAGTGTGTTGTTAGCATACCCTCTATGGGACCACTTCCTCCATCCTTCCCATTCACAGGAAACCCATGGTGCAATACGTGAGAAGGTGCAGGTTACAATACATTTTATGTTTCAATGTCAGTGTGGCACAAAAAAACGGTTCTCAGTGATGTATAATGCAGCCAGGATATTGTACATCGTGTTTGTGATATCTTGGTATGTCACGCCCTGGCCTTAGTTATCTTTGTTTTCTTTATTAGTTTAGTTAGGTCAGGGTGTGACATGGGGGATGTATGTGTTTTGTATTGTCTAGGGGTTTTGTATGTTTATGGGGCAGTGTGTAGTCTAGGGTTATGTATGTCTATGGTTGCCTAGATTGGTTCTCAATTAGAGACAGCTGTCTATCGTTGTCTCTGATTGGGAACCATATTTAGGCAGCCATATTCATTAGGTAGTTCGTGGGTGATTGTCTATGTGTAAGAAGGTCCCGTGTGGCTCAGTTGGTAGAGCATGGCGCTTGCAACGCCAGGGTTGTGGGTTCATTTCCCACGGGGGGACCAGGATGAATATGTATGAACTTTCCAATTTGTAAGTCGCTCTGGATAAGAGCGTCTGCTAAATGACTTAAATGTAAAAATGTTAAATGTAAGTTGCCTGTGTCTGGACTTATTGTTTATATAGCGTCACGTTCGTCGGTTTGTTGTTTTTGTTTAGTTTGTCAGTGTTCGTTTCGTTTTCGTCTTCAAATAAGAGAAGATGTATTGTTATCAAGCTGCGCCTTGGTCCTCCTCTCTTCAAAGTTACGACGAGCGTGACATGGTAAGTAAATTGAGCTTGGTATGGTCAGGTTTTCTTGCGGCTGCTACTTCATATCCAAACGGGGCAGTGACGAGAGAAAGGCTGGTTTCTGTCTAGATCACACTTGCATTATGGTTTGCTAATTAAAGGTGTGCTTSTCTGGTCAGTGGCTTGGACCAGATGTGATCAAGTCGAAATGTGTTTGTCACATACAACCTTACAGTGAAATGCTTACTTACCCAGCCCTTAACCAACAGKGCTTTAAAAGTTTAAATAAATAAGTGTTAAGTAAGAAATGGATGAGTAAAAAATTTAAAATAGAAAATAAAAGTAACAAATAATTAAACAGCAGCAGTAAAATACCAAGCCAGGCTACATACAGGGGATACCGGTACAGAGTCAATGTGTGGGGGCACCGGTTAGTCGAGGTAATTGAGGTAATATGTACATGTAGGTTGAGTTAAAGTGACTATGCATAGATTAATAACAGAGAGTAGCAGCAGCGTAAAAGAGGGGCCTGGGTAGCCCTTTGCTGTTCAGGAGTCTTATGGCTTGGGGGTAGAAGCCTTTTGGACCTCGACTTGACGCTCCGGTACCGCTTGCCGTGCGGGAGCAAAGAGAACAGTCTACGACTAGGGTGGCTGGAGTATTTGACTATTTTTAGGGCCTTCCTCTGACACCGCCTGGTATAGAGGTCCTGGATGGCAGGAACCTTGGCCCCAGTGACGTACTGGGCAGTACGCACTACCCTCTGTAGTGCCTTGCGGTCGGAGGCCGAGCAGTTGCCATACCAGGCAGTGATGCAAACAGTCAGGATGCTCTCGATGGTGCAGTTGTAGAACCTTTTGAGGATCTGAGGGCCCATGCCAAATCTTTTCAGTCTCCTGAGGGGGAATAGGCTTTGTCGTGCCCTCTTCACGAGTGGCGTGAAGAACATACTGCACAGCGATAGGGGATTGTATCATGAACCAATACCCTCTCATTTCAGTCAACTGTTTGAATGGTTGTACTCTGCAGAGTTTTCTATCACTGCAAGCAATGTTCATTGGTGTGAAATATATAACGTAGATTAAAACTAGATATATATTTAACCAGGCAAGTCAGTTAAGAACAAATTATTATTTACAATGACGGCCTACCCTGGCCAAACCCTAACCCGGACGACGCTGGGCCAATTGTGCGCCGCACTATAGGACTCCTAATCACAGCCTGGAATCGAACCAGGGTTTGTAGTGACACCTCTAGTACTGAGATGCAGTGCCTTAGACCGCTGCGGCACTCGGGAGCCGCCCAATGGATGTTAGTGATTTGGTGAATCACTTTTCCCTTGAGTTGCTACAGGCTTGTTATTACCGTCTTGTGTTTACACTGTTGCTGTGTGGGCAAGATTAAGTCCTAAGGGAGGTAACGTAAGGGTGTGGGTGCAGTCCCTAAAGCAGATGTTCGACCTAAGACGTTATGTGAGTGTTATTACCTTGTTACGTCCTCTTCTGGCATTCATAATAATTCTCTACTACAAACAGTGAGACAAAAGAGAGTGTTCAGAACATTTTCCAAACGTTTACTATCCCACGTTTGTAATGTACTTTTCTCCAGAGTTGTCATGCACTTTAGATATCTATTAACATGCAAAATGTGGGCGTCCATACTGTTGATTCATCTTGACGGTAGGAGGAGCAGCAATGCATATGTATACTAACTAATCGGAAACTTTCCAACAACTACATAACACCGTACCAGTATGTCCGCTCCCCTACCAGCTCCCCTTGGCCTGAGAGGTTGGTTGTCTAAAGAGTCCCTTAATGTTCCTGTAATCTAGATGGCATAATTCCAGTGAATGCCATGCGGTCGAGGGAACATACAGTGCCTTCAGAAAGTATTCATATCCCATGACTTATTTCACATTTTCTTGTGTTACAGCCTGAATTCTAAATGGATTAAATCATTTCTCTCTCACCCATCTACACACAATACTCCATAATGACAAAGTGAAAACATGTTTTTAGAAAAAATTAGCAAATTTACAGAAGGGGAAAGACAGAAATATCTCAAATACATAAGTATTCACACCCTTGAGTCAATACTTTGTAAGCAGCTTTGGCAGCGATTACAGCTGTGAGTCTTTCTGAGTAAGTTTCTAACATGATGACCAAACCGKCTCCGCACGTGCCTGTTGAGTTGGTCTATCCACACCAGATGCGATCAGGACCAGCAGGCTGAAATATAAAAACTAACTGAACCAACTACATTCATTTGGGGATAGGTCGAAACACATATGAAACATTCATGGACATTTAGCTTGCTAGCTTGCTAATTTGTTCTTGGATATAAACATTGGGTTGTTATTTTACCTTAAATGTACAAGGTCCTTTATTTTGCTGGGTCTTTGTAGAATATYAACCCATTTTAAGTCAGACAAAATCGTCTTCTCTACTCCAACAATTAATCCACAGATAAAAGGGGAAACCTAGTTAGTTCCTAGTAATCTCTCTTAGCTTCTTCTTCTTCTTCTTCTTCTTCTTCTGTGGATTTTATATGGTGGTTGTCAACCAACTTTAAGGTGCATTACTGCAACCAATTGGACTGGAGTGTGGACCTCATTCATCTTTCAATCAATGCAACTGGATCCTGGACTTCCTTATGGGCCGCCCCCAGGTGGTAAGGGTAGGTAACAACACATCCACCACGCTGATCCTCAACACAGGGGCCCCTSAGGGGTGCGTGCTCAGTCCCCTCTTGTACTCCCTGTTCACTCATGACTGCAMGGCCAGGGACGACTCCAACACCATCAWTAAGTTTGCCGATGACACAACAGTGGTAGGCCTGATCACCGACAACGACGACACAGCGTATAGGGAGGTCAGAGACCTGGCCATGTGGTGCCAGGACAACAACCTCTCCCTCAACGTGATCAAGACAAAGGAGATGATTGTGGACTACAGGAAAAAGAGGACCGGGCACGCCTCCATTCTCATCAACTGGGCTGTAGTGGAGCAGGTTGAGAGCTTCAAGTTCATTGATGTCCACATCACCAACAAACTAACATGGTCCAAGCACACCAAGACAGTCATGAAGAGGGCACGACAAAACCTATTCCCCCTCAGGAGACTGAAAAGATTTGGCATGAGTCCTCAGATCCTCAAAAGGTTTTATAGCTGCACCATTGAGAGCATCCTGACTGGTTGCATCATAATCAAATGGCTACCCAGACTATTTGCATTTCCCCCCCGCCCCCCCTCTTTTACACCGCTGCTACTCTCTGTTGTTATCAAATCAAATCAAATGTATTTATATAGCCCTTCTTTCATCAGCTGATATATCAAAGTGCTGTACAGAAACCCAGCCTAAAACCCCAAACAGCAAGCAATGCAGGTGTGGAAGCACGGTGKCTAGGAAAAACTCCCTAGAAAGGCCAAAACCTAGGAAGATACCTAGAGAGGAACCAGGCTATGAGGGGTGGCCAGTCCTCTTCTGGCTGTGCCGGGTGGAGATTATAACAGAACATGCATAGTCACTTTAATAACTCTACCTACATGTACATAATACCTCAATTACCTCGACTAACCCGTGCCCCCACACATTGACTCTGTACCGGTACCCCCCTGTATATAGTCTCGCTATTGCTATTTTACTGCTGCTCTTTAATTACTTTTTTATTTCTTATTCTTAATCGTATTTAAAAAAGAAATGTAACTGCATTGTTGGTTAGGGGCTCGTAAGTAAGCATTTCACTGTAAGGTCTACACCTGTTGTATTCGGCGCATGTGACTAATACAATTTWATTTTATTTGACATGGGTATATGCTCCTAAAAACCAATGAGAAGATGGGATAGGCAGAACTTGCATTGTGTCAAGCGCCTGGCTACGGAGACGCTTATTGATGAACGCAAGCAGTTTGGATGAATTGATTGTTTTTCAGTCTCTCTGTCCCAGCTTTGATGCACCGGTAGCTGGGTAAACAGGCAGTGGCTCGAGTGGTTGGTGTCCTTGATAATCTTTTTGGCCTTCCTGTGACATCGGGTGTTCTAGGTGTCCTGGAGGGCATGTAGTTTGCCCCCGGTGATGCGTTGTGCAGACCGCACCACCCTCTGGAGAGCCTTGCGGTTGTGGTTGGTGCAGTTGCCGTACCAGGCGGTGATACAGCCTGACAGGATGCTCTCAATTGTGCATCTGTAAAAGTTTCTGAGGGTTTTAGGTGACAAGCCAAATTTTTTCAGCCTCCTGCGGTTGAAGAGGCTCTGTTGCACCTTCTTCACCACACTGTCTGTGTGGGTGGATCATTTCAGTTTGTCTGTGATGTGTACGCCGAGGAACTTAAAACTTTCTACCTTCTCCACTGCTGTCCCATCGATGTGGATATTGGGGTGCTCCCTCTGCTGTTTCCTGAAGTCCATAATCATCTCCTTTGTTTTGTTGAGGTTGTTTTCCTGACACCACACTCCCTGTAGGCTGTCTCGTCGTTGTTGGTAATCAAGATTTGCCGAAAGGAGGGCGGGGAAGTATAAATCGCGAAAGTTAGAGTAGCAGCGATCCAGTGTTTTACCTGCGCGAGTGCTACAGTCAATATGCTGATAGAATTTAGGTAGCCTTGTTCTCAGATTTGCTTTGTTAAAATCCCCAGCTACAATGAATGCAGCCTCAGGATATATGGTTTCCTTTTAAAGTCCAGTGAAGTTCCTTGAGGGCCGTCGTGGTATCGGCTTGAGGGGGGATAAACACGTTTGTGACAATAACCGAGGAGAATTCCCTTGGGAGATAATATGGTGGGCATTTGATTGTAAGGAATTCTCGGTCAGGTGAACAAAAGGACTTGAGTTCCTGTATGTTGTTACAATTACACCATGCGTCGTTAATTATGAAACATACACCCCTGTCCTTCTTCTTCCCGGAGAGATGTTTATTCCTGTCGGCGCGACGCACAAAGAATCCAGGTGGCTGTACCGAATCCGACAGCATATCCCGAGAGAGCCATGTTTCCGTGAAACAGAGTATGTTGCAATTCCTGATGTCTCTCTGGAAAGCAAACCTTGCCCTAATTTTGTCTACCTTGTTATCTAGAGACTGGACATTAGCGAGTAATATACTCGGAAGCTGTGGGCGCGTGTGTGCGCGCTTCTGAAGTCTGACAAGAAGACCGCTTCGTCTGCCTCTTCTCCGGCGGCGTTGTTTTGGGTCAGCCTCTGAAATCAGTTCAAATCCCCTGGGTGGTTCGGAGAAAGGATCCGCTTCGGGAAAAGTCGTATTCCTGGTCGTAGTGATGGTAAGTTGACGTTTCTCTGATATCCAATAGTTCTTCCCGGCTGTATGTAATAACACTTAAGATTTTCTGGGCTAACAATTTAAGAAATAACACATAAAAAAAAATTGTGCAAAGTTTCCTAAGGACTAAAAGCAAGGCAGCCCWCTCTGTCGGCGCCATTACATTCACATTCAGACCCTTTGCTATGGGACTCAAAATTGAGCTCAGGTGGATGCTGTTTCCATTGATCAACCTTGAGATGTTTCTACAACTTGATTGGAGTACACCTGTGGTAAATTCAATTGATTGGAAATTATTTGTAAAGGCACACACCTGYCTAAATARGTTTGCACAGATGACAATGCATGTCAGAGCAAAAACCAAGCCATGAGGTCGAATGAATTGTCCGTAGAGCTCTGAGACARAATTGTGTCGAGGCAAGGGTACCAAAAAATGTCTGCAGCATTGAAATTCCTCAAGAACACAGTAGCCTCCATAATTCTTAAATGGAGGAAGTTTGGAACCACCAAGACTCTTCCTAGAGCTGGCCGCCTGGCCAAACTGAGCAATCAGGTTGAGAAAGGCCTTGGTCAGGGAGGTGACCAAGAACCCGATGGTCACTCTGACAGAGCTCTAGAGTTCCTCTGTGGAGATGGGAGAACCTTCCAGAAGGACAACCATCTCTGCRGCACTCCACCAATCAGGCCTTTATGGTAGAGTGGCCAGATGGAAGCCAATTCTCAGTAAAAGGCACATGACGGCCCTCTTGAMGTTTGCCAAAAGGCACCTAAAGGACTCTCAGACCATGAGAAACAAGATTCTCTCGTCTGATTAAACCAAGATTGAACTCTTTGGCCTGAATACCAAGCATCACGTCTGGAGGAAACCTGGCACCATCCCTATGGTGAAGCATGGTGGTGGCAGCATCAGTCTTTCAGTGGCATGGACTGGGAGACTAGTCAGGATCAAGGCAAAGATGATCGGAGCAAAGTACAGAGAGATCCTTGATGAAAACCTGCTCCAGAGCGCTCAGGACCTCAGACTGGGGTGAAGGATCACCTTCCAACAGGACAACAAACCCTAAGCACAAAGCCAAGACAATGCAGGTGTGGCTTCGTGACAAGTCTCTGAATGTCCTTGAGTGGCCCAGCCAGAGCCCGCTCCCCATCCAACATGACAGAGCTTGAGAGGTTATGCAGAGAAATATAGGTGTGCCAAGCTTGCAGCGTCATACCCAAGAAAACGTGCGGCTGTAATCGCTGCCAACGGTGCTTCAACAAAGTACTGAGTAAAGGGTCTGAATACTTATGTAAATGTGACCTTTCAGTTTTGTTTTTTTAACACATTCTCAAACATTTCTTAAAACCTGTTTTTGCTTCGTCATTATGGGGTTTTGTGTGTAGATTGATGAGGGGAAAAAGCAATTTAATCAATTTTAGAATAAGGCTGTAATGTAACAAAATGTGGAAAAAGTAAAGGGGTCTGAATACTTTATGAATACACTGTATATGTACATTTATTTTGCAATGCTCGCACACTGAACGCGGACGGTGTGAGAGCTTATGGGTATGCTTGTAATCATTAAGGACTGGAGTTTTTCAGGATAAATGTAAGAGCTTTCCAGACCTGGATTGTGGATCATTTGCACATTATTCTTTAAAAAATTCTTCAAGCACTGTCAAATTGGTTGTTGACCACTGCTGACAACAATTTTCAGGTATTGTCATAGATTTTCAAGTAGATTTAAGTCAAAATTGTAACTCGGCCACTCAGGAACATTCAATGTCTTCTTGGTAAGCAACTCCAGTGTAGATGTGGCCTTGTATTTTAGGTTATTGTCCTGATGAATGGGGAATTMATCTCATAGTTTCCGGTGGAAAACAGATTTAACCCGGTTTTCCTCTAGGATTTTGCCTGTGCTTAGCTCCATTACGTTTATTTTTATCCTGAAAAACTCCAGTCCTTAATGATTACAAGCATACCCATAACATGATGCAGCCACCACTATGCTTGGAAATATGCAGAGCGGTACTCAGTTGGTCTTGATTTGCCCCAAACATAACACTTTGTATGTCTGTAAAATGTCTGTAAAAACACCAGCCAATTGTTCAGCACAGAGCTTTAACACATGTCCACTTATTTTGTCTGGGCCTGGGCTTTTGTATGTGTTACATCCCCTAAATAACTTTAAAACATCAGACTGTTTAACAACAACTCTCTCAAACATTTGTAATGATGCTTCCATTTGTTTTACCTCCGACACAAACTTGTCTGATTAAAATCTGGAGAAGAAACCATTCAGTTCATTAGCCATGTTCTGGCTCTCATATCTCCCAAGGTCAGCACTGGTTTTCCCCCTGCCTATGTGGGGGGCACTAGCCATGGATTTAATCCCTTGCCAGGCCACCCTTGCATTTCCTGAGGAGAGGATCCTCTCCACCCTTTGCTTGTATGCCTCCTTGTCCACCAGTATCTGTCTTTTGATCTCACGTTGTACATCTCTTAAAGCCTGTCTATCACCCTCAGCATAAACTGCCTTCTTCCTATCAAGTAGTGATTTTAGATGTTTTGATACCTAAGGCTTATTGTTAGGGAAGATTGTACAGGTTTTAGTAGGCACAACTGACTCAACACAGACGTTTACATAGTCTGAAACAACATCTGTGAGTTCATCAAGATCAGAGCTGCTGTCCTCAAATACCTCCCACATAGTACAGTCAAAACACTCCTGGAGACAAGTGATACCGTTGTCATTCCAGATCTGATCAGATCAAATTAGCAGATGTTATTGTGGGTGTAGCGAAATGCTTGTGCTTCTAGCTCCGACAGTGCAGTAATATCTAACAAGAAATATCTCGCAAATTTCACAACATATACCCAATACACACAAATCTCAGTAGAAATGAATTAAGACTATATACATATGGACGAGCGATGTCAGAGCTGAACGGACTAAGTAGAATAGTATAGAAAACAGTATATACATGAGATGAGTAATGCCAGATATGTAAACATTAAGTGACTAAGAAAACCGTAGAATAGTATAGAATACAGTATATACATGAGATTAGTAATGCAAGATATGTAAACATTATTAAGTGTATAACTGTTTTAAAGTCACCATTGGCCTCACGCGCGATTTCCTTCCTCTCCGRCAACTGAGTTAGGAAGGACGCCTGAGAGGTGTTAAAGAGGCTCACATTTTAGAATTAAACGTTGTGGTTGTTTGCAGTGGTGGAAAAAGTACCCAATTGTGTCAAGGCTCAGGAGAAGACCACGATGCAAACAGTTTCGAAGTAACAAAAGTTTATTACAAAAACAGGGGGGCAGGCAAACGACAGGTTAAGGGCAGGCAGAGGTCAGTAATCCAGAGCAGAGTCCGAAAGGTACAGAACGGCAGGCAGGGTCAGGGCAGGCAGAGGTCAGTAATCCAGGGTGTTGTGACAAGGTACAGAACGGCAGGCAAGCTCAGGGTCAGGGCAGGCAGACTGGTCAAAACTGTAAAAACTAGAAAACAGGAACTAGAGAAAGACAGGAGCACGGGAAAAAGGCTGGTAGGCTTGACGAAACAAAACGAATTGGCAACAGACAAACAGAGAACACAGGTATAAATACGCTGTGGATAATGGGGAAGATGGGCAACACCTGGAGGGGGGTGGAGACAAGCACAAAGACCAGGGTGTGACACAAACGCATTAAGAAGGAAATACATTCTACACATTAACTTTTAAGGCACACCTGTTAATTGAAATGYATTCCAGGTGACTACCTCATGAAGCTGGTTGAGAGAATGCCAAGAGTGTGCACAGCTGTCATCAAGGCAAAGGGTGGCTATTTTAAGAATCTCAAACACTTTTTTGGTTACTACATGATTCCATATGTGTTATTTCAYAGTTTGATATCTTCATTATTATTCTAAAATGTAGAAAATAGTCCAAATAAAGAATAACCCTTGAATGAGTAGGTGTTCTTAAACTTTAGACAGGTAGTGTAAGTCCATGTTAAATAAAGTCTGAATAGGGCCTACRGGGAATATTTACTTTTAACGCTCTTTGTTTATACAGATTAGAAACAGGAGGACACATAGAAGGAGTTAAAGTTGGACAGGCGGAAGCAGGAATTGRACCCCAGAATTCTGGGTCAGGCAGTAAGATGGCCCATTTTACCCACTTAACAACACAGTACTACGTGAAGAACTTGGGCCCGCATATCAGAAGACAAATGTTTAGATTACTGGAAAAATGTGAACTTCTGAGGCATGGAGGTGGATAGAGGGCATTTGTGGCAGGGGTGCCCTCTAGGAAATGCTATGGAGAAGTATAAAAACAGGCAAGTTATTTTTTTTAAACTTTATTTAACTAGGCAGGTCAGTTAAGAACAAATTCTTATTTTCAATGACAGCCTAGGGGTTAACTGCCTTGTTCCGGGGCAGAACGACAGATTTTAGTTTGAGGGTGCCTCCCAATGATTTATATATACACTAGATGACTGATAGGGGGCGCTGTGTTGAAGCCACCATGCCTCTGTATTGGCACACCCTCACCGTTGTAAAAAAAATATTTTGGAAGCTGTAGAAATGCATTTGTTAATGTCTACAGACACCTTAATTCATATTTTTAAATTATATTTGTTAGTTAAACATTCAAATAAAACATACAAAAATATTTTTAAACATTGCCTATAAAGTATCATTMTTTTAGATTACTAATGTTACTGTCCCCACTACAACAAACAACTACTTAAATACATGTAATTTTGTCCTTGAAACATTTAATTGAAATACTTTAGAATTCCATTCATTCCTATGGAGGACTGCTCCTAATGGGGAGTGCCAATATGGCCGAACGGTGGCTTCAAAGCCTCTCAATGGCCAATGCATAGTATCCGCAATCCAGGGTTTATATAAAGTACACCATTGGCGCCTGCCCTGTTTTCGGGTCCTTCACAAACTCATACAGGTGAGAGCCTGGATTTAACACAGATTATGGATATAATGACATGTCTCTCTGCCCTAACAATGGGAGTCGTTGTCCACAAAGCCACACGGCGGGCTGTCTAGCTCCCGCCTATCCTTTCTTTGGATTGGTGGTTATTGTAACAGTATAACTTTAAAACCGTCCCTTCGCCCCAACACCGGGCGCGAACCAGGGACCCTCTGCACACATCAACAACTGACACCCACGAAGCGTCGTTACCCATCGCTCCACAAAAGCCACGGCACTTGCAGAGCAAGGGGCAACACTACAATATTGGTTTCAGAGCAAAGTGACGTAACTGATTGAAATGCTACTAGCGCGTACCCGCTAACTGCTAGCCATTTCACATCCGTTACACTCACCCCCCTTTCAACCTCCTCTCTTTTCCGCAGCAACCAGTGATCCGGGTCAACAGCATCAATGTAACAGTATAACTTTAAGTCGTCCCCTCGCCCCGACACGGGCGCGAACCAGGGACCCTCTGCACACATTCAACAACGGTCGCCACGAAGCATCGTTACCCATCGCTCCACAAAGGCCACGGCCCTTGCAGAGCAAGGGGCAACACTACTATTGGTTTCAGAGCAAGTGACGTAACTGATTGAAAATGCTACTAGCGCGTACCCGCTAACTAGCTAGCCATTTCACATTCCGTCAGTTACATCTCATTATTATAATCCTTTTTTGAATATTCAATGAGGGGTTGTTGACGTCAACAGCCTGCTTATTCAATGGAGAGAGATGCTATGTTCCTAGCCTCACCATGAATATGCATAGCCRTCTCGAGAACTCTGATATGAAAGAAAAACACAAAATTGCCGGTATGTCACGTGTCCTACTTATCAGTACACTCGTAGCATCTTGAGCATTAGAAAACTTCTATTAGATAAAATAAAACTCACATAGCAAACAAGCCATACATTTTTTGGTTGACCAAATTTGAAAGGAACCTCATTGACCTCCATACCAAAACTCCATGCTTAGTGAGCGAAATCCCACTTGCTGGAAGGAGACAGATTTTTCGGCAAATTGGGCCTAGCTGTTCCTCTTCCTCTCTGGTTTTAATGTAGAGGGTGAAAGCACCCCAAATGCTCAGACAAAACTCTCCGAAACAATCCAAGAAATKATGCTTCATTGAAAACGTGAGTAGAACATGTAATCACATTGAAGAAGGAAACAGAAAAGGAATTCACTTAAAAGAACATTGGTTTTGTTTAGCATTTCGGCCGCTAACGCTACAAGTCAAACAGCCATTTTGATTCATTGATCAGTTTTCTTGATGCTACACGTAGTTAGTTGTTAATTAATTGCACCTTTCGTGCACCTGWTTTTTTATGCAAATTAAGGCCTGCTTTTTAGTTAACACTGCTGGCTTGTTGGCCTACTAGCTGTTTGAGCTTTTTATTTGATGTATGACCCAAATGCTATGTGCTAGCTACACTTAATAGCCAAAGCAAATTTAGCCTTCTTTAGCTTTGGCCTACCACAACACATTTTATTGCATCCCATTTTTGACATATTGTGGTAACACTTTACTTGACACCCAGCGTCATAACACATTATGACATGGTCATAACCATGTCATAATATGTCATAGCAGCTGACATAACTTGTCATAACCTGTTACAATATGGTCATAACACTGTCATGACATATATATTTAGACCTGTTGTGACATATATAGCGTTATTTTATGGCTGGTTATGACACCTACATAAGAGTGTCAAAACCCACAAAACATACCACACAAGGCAAAACATTCCATTACACCATAACCTACGTGTCAACAGTATGTTTATGTTGTATATTTTTGGGTGAAATTGACCATATTAAATTATCATTGTAATTGTGCACACGATGATGTCAGACATGCAGCTACCCCAATGCTCCACTGCTGATGACTGGGATGAATGCAGATTTCAGGAGCCAGACAAGACACCCTCTTTTTGACTGATGACTGATATAATGGCATGTACGTGATTGGCCTATCTGGCTTATATGATTATGATGGTCATAATGCTTCTTGACAGTGTCTTGAAGTTTATTTTCTTAARCTAAGTAAAGTGACACAGGATGGTCATAATGACAGTGTCATAAAGTGTTTAAAGTTATTTCAAATATGATTTTTTTTTWAACATGACTGTAAAGAATTCATTACAGCAAGAAACAAACTTTTAAACAAAAGGAAACTTTTTGACAGGGAATAAACTAATATGTAGGTGTCATAACCAGCCACAAAATAACGCAATATATGTCACAACAGGTGTAAATATATGGGTCAAGAGAGTGTTACAACTATATTATGACAGGTTAGATATTACTGCATGGTCGGAACTAGAAGCACAAGCAGTTCGCTACACTCGCATTAACACCTGCTAACCATTAGTATGTGACAAATACATTTGATTTGATTTGAAGTTATGTCAGCTATTATGACATATTATGACATGGTTATGACTATATTTGCATAGCTTAATCACATGTGCATTTTGCTTGCTATTGATATGTTTAATAATTGYATATTCATATTGCAATTTATTAATATTATAGGATTTGATAACCTAATTATGTATTCATGAAATATCATGATTATTATTATTTACTATTTCTCTGTGTCCCTGCAGAAAAAAACATATATACAAACCATGTTACCCACCGGCTGGCCAGTCCTTAACCAAAGTCAATCAAGACAAGAATCACAGACTAATGTCAACTCAACTGTCAATCATATCAACTGTACTGTGATTCCATCTGAACAACTTAGCATGCCATGTACCATCATCTGAATATAAAGACTCAGGTCAGATGCATTCGCATGATGGATGACTGGTGGATTGCGTTGAGCCGTGGAGTGAAATTTTGTACAAGTTTTGTATGTGCTACTGCTAACATTGGCAGTCATTGCCTGTATTGTTTATCCATGAATGTGAAATATAATGCCATATTTCCATTAATTTGGAAGAYTACTAATATAATAAATACCTTACAGATCTTCGAACTGTCTTACTTTACATAATGTGAAAGACCTGTTAATGTTTTGTTGTCATTTGATCAGTTGCAAAGAAAAGAGAAAGCATTTCAAGCTTCAAATCATGTCTTGAAAAAGTAATTTTGTCCTCAATAATTATTATCCTTGACAAACTTATTACATTTGCTGAAACTACATCTCAGGTACTCAAAACTCTAAACACAAAACAGTTAGCTAATTTCCCCAAACCGCGAAGACATCTTGCAAAATGAAACACAGTAAACAAAATTATGTACTCCCTGCTCAAAATGAAACTCTGTTTACTAATGAGACACAAACGTCAAATGAATCTAACTTAGTGACAACTGAGATCACACTAATGTGACACATTCAAAACACTACTATCAGAACCTATTTCAGTGTAAAGAGTAAGATTTTGTTGTTATACTGTTTGTTTGTGTGTACTCAAACAAGAAAGGAACACAAGTGCAAAAATATGTGTTTTATATTTCAACATGACTCAATACATGTAAAACAGCATACTGTAAGCACACATACAGTAAAAAATGCAAACATATGAAAAATCGTCCTATTTGTTCTACTGTACCGTATCATAGATCAAGTGTACAGAATAAATAAAAAAAACTGTCAAATCTAAATCATAAGTCAAGAAACAAATACTCCATTGAGAAAACTAAATCAGTCATGTCTGTTGTTTTGGTCCGTCTACAGATCACAGGCGATATTCTCCTTGGTCAGACAGCGGGGGAAATATCTTCTGGCATGACACATCCACCCCTGACAGGACTGCTGGAATGTCACCACAGGCCTCCTCCATTGCCCAGAGAAAGTCCATACGTTCATGGGGTTTGTTATTGAGATACCACTTCCCGAATTAACTCARCAATATATCAGAATATATCGTTATCATACCAGTCATCCATTAATTATTATTACCTCATCAGTCTCATTCTGAACATCGCWAAATTCTTGGATATCTGCACGAACCCTAGTCTAAAGGATGATTCAGCGATACACAAATTGGCTTAATTATTTATTTTCTAACTAACTAAATAATCACACAGAATTACATAAACACACATACAATATAGATTATTGATTACTAACATAATGCAATGAAAAGTCCCTAGTGGACTAATCCGATATGACGGCTTGTTACACAATGAAAAGGGGTGGAGAAAGAAAGAGCAGGAGAGGGAGAGACAAAGGAATTCAACTATTGTACAAACAGTTGAATAATACGCTCACYGTAAATATGGATAKTTAGCACCCTAACAACCGCTCATTCGGATTTAGAAATGCAACATATTGTTACGCTTAGATGTCTGTCTGTTATCTCTCTGTTGAAATCACTCACTCCGTCTGTGACGAATAGGTTCACAGAAAGTCTTTGGTTGTCCACCAGAGGTCACAATGTCCTTTGTAGCTGTAGGCTTTCTTTGTTCTGGAAGTGTTCGTTAGAATGGATACATCAGAAATGTACCACAGTGGTGATGATAGCGAAATGTTCTTCTTTCGTCTTCAGTCGAGTTTCCTAGACTATTTTACATATATAGCTGCAGACTGTGAATGTCTAGTCTTCACCTTCACTCGTCAAGAGTTTGAGGGTCTTACCATTTTCTGGTCTCAATTTAAATTGCACCCATTTCAACGTATTCAGCTCGCGCCGCACGTATACTGGTCTTGTAATTTTAAACCATTTCAATGTGTAGCCACCGCTCCACGCTTTCTGGTCTAATGTAAATTTCGTAASCTGTCCTTTTATGCTCTCTGGAAAAAGGGGCGTTCCATCCTAATGGCGTAATGCCTGTGCTCATGGGGGTGTGRTTACTGACTGGGTAAAACTTTATATGAMAACAATTATCTMATTTAGAAGGCTAAAATCACATTTCATCTTCTCACAAATAGTTTAATATTTAATCATATAATGTTTACAACATTTAGATGTAAATCTGATAAATGGGACGTATACATTATTAGAGTTACAGTTATTTAGTTATACCGTTCTTAATGATATCACAAAATAATAAACTTTTGACAGGATTTATTRTTTGGATCCCCACCAACCATTCCAGATGTTTRGATTTGAAAACTAATGTTCCAATATCCAATATTTTGATGTTTGAAGTTTTGGCAAGAGATTCTCGCTCTACACACATCCRGTTCCTTTGYTCAACACTGCAGGTCCAGAGAGAGAGTATACGACCGGTCGTTAAAGTCATAAGACCGGCCCACTTCCCCCACTTCCTCTCTGGTGGGAGAGGGGAGGCCTCTCTTTGATCTTCACCCAGGASGGAAAGTCATGACACAGTACAGTAAACACTACAGTAATACAATATGMAAGATAAACATGTTACAAAGTAGTATAGCTCCCAATTTCATACGTACAGTAATACATGAAACATTTACTTTATTTCCCCGCACAGTACAGTGGGGCAAAAAAGTATTTAGTCAGCCACCAATTGTGCAAGTTCTCCCACTTAAAAAGATGAGAGAGGCCTGTAATTTTCATCATAGTACAGCTTCAACTATGACAGACAAAATTAGAGCAATTATTAGGAAATAGAAGACATACAAGACCACTGATAATCCCCTCGATCTGGGGCTCAACGCAAGATCTCACCCGTGGGGTCAAAATGATCACAAGAACGGTGAGCAAAAATCCCAGAACCACACGGGGGACCTAGTGAATGACCTGCAGAGAGCTGGGACCAAAGTAACATAGCCTACCATCAGTAAACACTACGCCGCCAGGGACTCAAATCCTGCAGTGCCAGACGTGTCCCTCTGCTTAAGCCAGTACATGTCCAGGCCCGTCTGAAGTTTGCTAGAGAGCATTTGGATGATCCAGAAGAAGATTGGGAAGATCATATGGTCAGATGAAACCAAAATATAACTTTTTGGTAAAAACTCAACCTGTCGTGTTTGGAGGACAAAGAATGTTGAGTTGCATCCAAAGAAACACCATACCTACTGTGAAGCATGGGGGTGGAAACATCATGCTTTGGGGCTGTTTTTCTGCAAAGGGACCAGGACGACTGATCCGTGTAAAGAAAGAATGAATGGGGCCATGTATCGTGAGTTTTGAGTGAAAACTTCCTTCCATCAGCAAGGGCATTGAAGATGAAACGTGGCTGGGTCTTTCAGCATGACAATGATCCCAAAACACACCGCCCGGGCAACGAAGGAGTGGCTTTCGTAAGAAGCATTTCAAGGTCCTGGAGTGGCCTAGCCAGTCTCCAGATCTCAACCCATAGAAAATCTTGGAGGGAGTTGAAAGTCCGTGTTGCCCAGCAACAGCCCAAAACATCACTGCTCTAGGGAGATTGCATGGAGGAATGGGCCAAATACCAGCAACAGTGTGTGAAAACCTTGTGAAGACTTACAGAAAACGTTTGACCTCTGTCATTGCCAACAAAGGGTATATAACAAATATTGAGATAAACTTTTGTTATTGACCAAATACTTATTTTCCACCATAATTTGCAAATAAATTCATAAAAATCCTACAATGTGATTTTCTGGATTTTTTTCTCATTTTGTCTGTCATAGTTGAAGTGTACCAATGATAAAAATGACAGCCTCTCTCATTTTTTAAGTGGGAGAACTGGCACAATTGGTGGCTGACTAAATACTTTTTTGCCCACTGTATGTATTGGAATCTGTTGTTTTACAGTGCTTTACATTTCCTACTGTCAAGTTGAAAAGTAGTAGAGAGGTCCAATATCTGCAGTACATACCTATTTCATTTTGTAAGGTCTGGCGATGGACGCTAGGGTGAAGCGGCTCAGATTGGGCTGCACTCTCTGCTCAGCCTCTCTCAAATCAGACCATGGTTGACCACATGGTTCACCCGAATTTCATCAGAGATCACTCTCCTTATTCTTGGTCTTCCTCCACCTCCACCTCCACCTCCACCTCCGCCTGTGCCTGTGCCTAGACCTCTACCACCTCTACCTCTACTCCACCTCCACTGTACGCCACCTCCACCTGTACCCCCCACCTCACCTCCACCTCTACCTCCACCTCTACCCTCCACCTCCACCTGTGCCCCGACCTCTACCTCCACCTGTACTGCCACCTCCACCCCCACTCACTTCCATCTCTACCCCCACTCCACCTCCACCTGTGCCCCGACCTCCACCTCCATCTTCACCTCTACCCCCACTCCACATCTACCTCTCTCTCTGTCAAGTTTGCTTCCATTGTTCTCCAATCACAGGAGTACTCACCTGTGGCCTTTTTATCCATACCAAAGGTTGCAARGTGAACATTTACGCAATTAGTGTTTRCCCATGTAAAGTGTGAAAGTGATCAATAAGTAATTGAGCTTAGCTTGTTGAACGGTGTTGCTTTTCATTTGCACACAAGATATTTTAGTTGTGAAGGTTGTGCCAAAGGTAGAGAATTGGGTGTTGTGTTTTGCCAAATGTTTGTTATAGAATTGCATTCTGAGAGTAAAGCAAAATATGTGCCAGTAGCATTGCAGATTTGGTGTGTGGTTCTGCTAAATGAGATACAGGTTTGTGTCATTGTGCCTCATTGTGCCTCACGTTTTAGTGAGTAAACAATTATTGGGGGAAACAGTAATTAGTATTTGCACAAAACAATATTTGATCTTGTTCTTTGTTTGAGCATAATACTGAACATTGAACCTTTTAGAATTACCAATGAGGAGGTTATCAGAAGGGTTCTAGTTCTGCACTAGACGAGACTCGAAACACCATCATATTGTTTGGGAGCTTTAGAGAGTGTAAACAAYACTAAAAGAGAAGATATTYAATTCTGCACTACACAGGACTAAAACACCATAATAGTGTTTTCAACCTTTTCTGGGTTAGTGCTCCAAGTSTCTGGCAACTCTTGATTACGTGGCGTTACAACAAACCATGTCATGTTTCASAATACCTCAGGATGAATGTTTCAGTACACCTTAAAGAGAAATTGTAAAAAATGTCAATGTCATATTCATCATCTCCAGCAGCACCACCCAAACATCAACATATGTGAAAATTGTGTTTGTATGTTTTGTAGTAAAAAAGATAGAGGAAGATAAGTGTTTCCAAGACATAAGTATGCATCGTGTGATTTGAACCAAATATTAGTAGACAGTGCCTACTAATTGCCTCCTAATTGTCTATTAATTGGTTGATGATGTCATTGGAGACACTTATCTTCCTCTATCTTTTTTACTACAAAACATAGAAACATGCCATTTTCACATATGTGACTCATCGCCTGGATTCGGTTTTATGTAGCAAAATATGAAATTATGTTTTTAACATTGGATAAAAGTAGAGACTCAGAGCTACAAAATGGCATATCATACACTGCATTTGAGGAACAATGGGTAAGTAATTCTGCTTTGAAATTTGATAAACTTGTAAACGCACTTTTGAGAAAATTGCCTTTGAATGTTTTGGTATCCAGTGAAGAGCTCTTCTTTGTCTATACCCATTCAGCATCGTTCACACCCTCTTAAGCTTTAGCCCCACCCATCTCGTTTCGCTCTCGGAGCGTTCAGAACGAACACTTGATGTTCTGGCTGATGATTTGTTTACCTCTGGATAACATGAAAACAGCCTAACCAGTTCTGCTGGCAACAATTTCATTACGCTTTTTTGCAGACATTTACTGACACCGGCCATATTCAACGGGTGTTGTACACACGTCACGTAACGTTAGCTAATGAGCCAGCCGGCTAACCGTAGCTGGTTAAACAACAATGAACACAGTGCCAACAATGCCACAGTGCTGGAGCTAACCAACCAGGTTCAATGTTAGCTAGCTAACATTAGGCTCTAACTAGATAAGCAAATGGCTCTGGGATACGAATAATAATGTCAGCTAGGGAACCAGCCAACTAACGTTAGCTAGCTAGTGTCGTGTCTTTGACTAGGCCAGATTAATTGCTATGACATGCTATTCTATAAAATAATTTCTCCGTAATTAATATTACCTGATTGAACTAATCATGTAAATATTAATTAACTAGAGAGGGACACCACAAAAGAATATTTATAGAGCTGTTATCTTTCGAATAAACTCTTAAAGATTTAGTAATATTTTACTAAATAGCAGTCACATTAATCGTCATTTTATTCAGTCTCATCTGAAAGTTGTAAGTCCTTGATTATCTGCAAGAATCCTGGCTAACAAGTTGAATCAGCAATACAAAATTGGGTTTAATTATTTATTTACTAAATACCTAACTAATCACACAGAATCACACATATACAATTAAATCATAACTTGATCACMAAKTACGTCATACAGAAAAACGTCCCTAGCGGGCGGAATAGATATGACAGCTTGTTACACAAAGGGAAGGGGCTGAGCCTTAGTGAAAGAGCGGGAGACTGGAACATAGGCGAGCTGTGCTATCGTAAATACAGTATCTGATGCATTCTAAATTACCGCCCATTTGAAAAGGAAAATGCAATACATATTTACTCTGAGCTGCGCTTCAGTAGGTTGGTGGTAGATGGAAGGCCGTATCGCCAACCYGAGTCCTCTGTCCTTTGGAGAATGTCTCTGGTTGTCACGGGATACTTTGGAGTAACGTTGTGTATAGTAGACGGGATACTCGGACTGTCCTTCCTAACCTGCGTTTAGCTGTTGCTAACTCAACGGTTAGGAGATATCACTTCTGTAGTGAATACGAGTTCAAAGTTCATACCATTCACAATCAAAGTCCATGCTGATGTTGGCTTGGTTCTGTAGTTATTATCTGAACCATTCTGACACAGGACCGTCATCCTGGTGTACCCGGAACAGAAAGTTATATTTTTGTCAATGGCTTTATATAGTGGAGGGAGAGGGGTGTGTCTGAAAAGTTTACAACCCATGTCTCTTCACAGGGGCGGGCCACTGTGAGCAGAGGAAAACTTATGAAAGCACAGATCTCTCATTTGGAAGCTAAAATTACATTTCACCTCTTCACAAATAATGTCATATTCAAACATTTCAATTAAACAACAATTCCATGTGAATCCGATACCTCTGACGTTTAGACTTTCCACAGTAGAGTTTATGTCATTCTATCATTGATGAGAATGTGTCAGAGGGCAACCGAACTGACATAATATACCTTAAGTACCACCGCATATGTTCAGTTGGTCGGATTACCAGAATATAGTTCATTTCCCCCCACTTCTGATGTTCTCAGAATCTCTATGTTAACCAAGGGGTTTTCTTATGTCACATCCGTTATAGTAGGGAGAGGGAAAAAGGGGGAAAGAGGTATTTATGATTGTCATAAACCTACGCCCAACCCAACATCATGACACTAGCTAACAGTACACTTTAGCTTAAGACATGTAGCTAGCTAGCTAGGTAAACAATGAACCTAGCTAGGTAAGTGTAAGACCACACATGTTACGTAACGTTAGCTAATGAGCCAGCCAGCTAACGTTAGCTAGTTAAACAACAATGAACACAGTGAGAAATCATGTCGTTAGTACCCTGCATGAATATGCTGGGAGCTAACCAACCAGGTTCAATGTTAGCTGGCTAACATTAGGCTCTAACTAGAAAAGCAAACGGCTCTGGGACATGAATAATAACGTCAGCTATGAAGCCAGCCAGCTAACATTAGCTAGCTGGCTACACTTTAGCTTGAAATGAAACCACTTTCTGTCAAAATTAGAAACGTATAATATTTGAAAATGTAGCTAGCTAACGCTAGACTATCTTACCTGTATACATCATGCATGATGGATGCGTCTCCCTGTCATGAATGCCATGCCACGGTTGCCCTTAGTTTGAAGATGTAATCCTGAGACAGATGTTTTCTCCATTTATTTTGCTATCATACTCTAATTCCACTGATTTCAAAACTTGATCCTCAAGAAAGTGGAGAGCAACACTTATGCAGCTCCACTAAACAATACATTTAAAAAAGCTGCGTTCGACAGAATTACCAACACAGACTGACCAGCTCAAATAGACAGAAGCCTCCTATATGTCCAGCCCACTCATTATCTCAGCCAATCATGGCTAGTGGGAAGGTTGCTCACTTTTTCTGTGGCTTAACCAACAAGGCTCATAATTTAACACTTGTATTCGTATTTACAGATGGCATACAAGTTTGTAATTAAGGCACATGAAAGTTCACATGTCTGAGAAGGCATTTCTGGCGAAAAAAATTATTTTGATTTAAAAAACAATTACGTTCAAACGTCTCTTCTGTGAAGTCGTGAATTGCGACATATGCCTAGTTTCCTGAATCGCGTGACATATGTTGACGTTGGGGTGATGTGGTTGGAGATGAAGAATGTGGTGACAATTTTGAAATGTCCCTTTAAATCTGTCCCAATACCCTCACACCCATGTGTTTCAAAACTCCAGCAAAGTTAAGGTTCTGTCTCCTTTAAGGTGGTGGCAGCTCAGTTGCCACTAGTTTTAGTGTTTCAAAGCACTTCATTTTAACAGTGTAGTTTGTCTAAGGGGCAAACTTCCAGGTGGTTAGTCATTCTCACTCAGATATCATATTAACATTCCCTAAGTCATTACAAAATGTATAAAAAAGTAGAAAACTACAACATTTTCTCTACGCCCCCTTTAATTGCAGGAAATTAACATTAAAACAGAAATTTTTCTCTCCACCGTCAAGAAGTGGCCACTAAAATGTTTTGCAAATCTTGCTTAGGGCACCCAAAAGGCTAGAGCCGGCCCTGTGCAAGCGAGTACTCCGTGCATGTGTACTATGTATAAGTGTATGTGTGTGTGTAAAGGTGTGTGTGTGTGTGTGTGTGTGTGTGTGTTTGTCATATTTTTAACACGGTATACACGTACACACACAAGCACACATATGTGTGCACGTATAACGCATGTGCACACACGCACACAGACAAAAACACACACACATAACAATTATGAGTATATTATGTGACTTTTATTGCACTGCAAAGAAAGGCAGCAATACCTTATTGTGAAGAGAGGTAGAGACGACATCTGTAGAGAGTTCACAAGGTCAGGTCTGAAGCCTGACATCATGGCTTGAGTATTCCAAGTGAAAACATATGCTGGCGAAGCCCAGCAATAAACCATTCATTTATGGGTGTTAACAGTTGACTTAACCCCTGAGTGCCACCCATCAAACCAACACAGAGGAACATCAAGGAGCACTCACCCAGGCCACTCACCACCTCTACTGCCCCCCCTCTGATGAATAATAGCTTTCCTCAGAGATATGCAGGAGGGGGACAATGTATCAGGGGTCCATGTGAAAAAGTGTTAGTATAGCAAGTAAAGAAGTTATGTAATGTTGTCATACATGTTCTGACATCAGACACAGCTGTATTTTGGCTGATCAATAATTTGTGTGTTATGGTAAATGGCACAGTGAAGTGTGTAAAAACTTCAAGAATGTTGCAGAATTGTAAGTAGAGAGGTGTTAAGTTCATACATTTTGTTTGGATGTATACTTATCCTCACTTCTTTTGAAGTCATTGCCATCTATTTTGGAGCGTGTCGTTTCAAGTTTTGCCTTGCTATAAGTTTTGTGGCCATAATAACATGTTTCAAGACCAGTGAGCCACAAGCCCAGAAGTTCAGAAGTAGCCTAGAGAAGAAGAAAAAAACAGTCCTGCCCTTTCTGAAGATTTCCTGTTTCATGAAAAGTGCATACATACCGTCTGACTCATATACGGCAAGTTCTGCCTGAACTATTTACTTTTCTAACCGGAGGCTGTTTGAGAGACGCATGAGAGCAACAGGCAGACCGAAGAAAATCCGAAGAACGTCTCGAATTAAAGTCTGGATATTTACTATTATCAAGGCTTTAGTAAATGAAAAGAAGAGGAGTTTATAGTCCGTTTCTAAATGGAGCTACTTCGTTTTTCCACTTTCTGGTGGGGAACGATAATGTTTGGTAGTATTCTGTTAGAACAGAAAAGTGAGTTATATGTTTATTTATAGTAACCTATGAATGTTGGTGGTTGGTTAGTGTTATTGAGGTAATCAAGTTATTATTGAAACATTTATGAGGTTATTGTAACGAACATTGACACATGTTTCTGGTTCTCCAAATTACAACTTCTAAATTGTCATTCAGGTTTTTGTAGCATGTTGTCAAACATAATCCAGCCATAAAACTATACATTTTGGTGGAAGGCAAAATGTTTAGCTCATTTGAGCTTAATCTCACAAATATATTGGCTGGTGTTATTGCGAATTTGTATGCATAGTAGTTTTTAATGTACGCAAATTATGCAGTCATTGTTGTTCAATATCAGGAATTCAGGAACTGTGATACATTTATACCCAAATCCTCATTTTTTACTAAAGCGGGGATGGAATGTATGAGCATAATGTAGATGTTAAATAATTCAAATAAGCACTAGTATTTCCAAGAGGAACTCACATCAGAAAAGCATTTGAGTGTGTGGCATGATGTTCCTGTAAAGAGGAAGTAGATACTGTCACGTCTTCCACCGAAGGTAGCTCTTCTCCCTGTTCGGGCGCTCGGCCTACTAGCTGCCACCGATCCATTTTTCCTTTTCGTTTGTGTCTGTCTGTATTGTTTACACCTGTGTCTTACTAGTTGATTTTGGTGGGTATATTTACCTCCGCTGCCTGTTAGTCTTTGTGCGGGATTGTTTTTCTGTGGTTACGTTAGTAGGGGTGCGTGTCTGCACCACAGGGTTTCTTTTCGCTCGGCAGTTGTGCCGTTTGGTAGTGAGTTTAGGAGTAGAGGTTTCTCCTCCGTGTGTAGCGCTTTATTCGACCGTGCACCCGACTCCTTCGGGAGGTGAGAGCATGAACGCCCTCTCTCCTGCCTGTCAGGCAAAGCTCTGGAGTGGGCCAATGCGGTCTGGGATGGACCAGACTCGACGAGGGACAACTACCCAGAGCATCTGTTCCATCTATGGCAGGAGACGAGGAGCGCTCAAGACTTCGCATTGGAGTTCAGGACCTTGGCCGCAGGCGCAGGGTGGAACGACAGGGCCCTGACCACTATAGGTGCAGCCTACGTGAGGACGTCCGAAGGGAGCTAGCATGTAGAAACGCTACCCTCACCCTGGACCAGCTAGAGGACATGTCCATCAGGTTGGACAACTTGCTGGCTACGTGCGGGCATCCGGATCGGGTCCTGTTGGTTCCAGCTCCCAGCGCCTCCGCTCCAACACCCATGAAGTTAGGGGGTGCTGCAGTGAGGGCGATCGGAGGAGGAGCCTCCTCCTGCACTGGGTGTGGTCGGAGAGGGCACACTGCCGACCGGTGCTGGAGGAGCTCGTCTGGGAGTCGAGACGGCAGGCCGAGTACTGTTCGGGCAACCCAGGTGAGTCAGCACCAGGCTCACCCAGAGCCCCCTGTTGGTCACATGTATGTGTTAATAATCTCTTTCCCTGATTTTTCCCCCATTCCCAGCATAAGGCACTAGTAGATTCAGGCGCAGCGGGGAATTTCATGGACCGCGGTTTCGCGCATAGGTTAGGGATTCCCCTGGTTCAGATGGACAAACCTTTCCATGTGTACTCCCTAGATAGTCGACCATTAGGGTCAGGGGTGGTCAGGGAGACCACGGCTCCACTGGACATGGTTACACAGGGGGGTCACAAGGAGAGCATTAGTCTCTTCCTCATTGATTCACCTGCGTTTCCAGTGGTGCTGGGGATTCCCTGGTTGGCCATTCACAACCCCACTATTTCGTGGCAACAGAGGGCTCTACAGGGGTGGTCAGAGGAGTGCTCAGGTAGGTGTGTGGGAGTTTCCATCGGTGCAACGACGGTGGAGAGTCCAGACCAAAGCTCCACCGTGCGCATTCCCCCGAATATGCCGATTTGGCTATCGCTTTCTGTAAAAAGAGGGCCACCCAATTACCACCCCATCGACGAGGGGATTGTGCGATAAACCTCCAGGTAAACGCTGCCCTTCCCAGAAGTCACGTGTATCCCCTGTCACAGGAGGAGACGGTGGCTATGGAGACATATGTCTCTAAATCTCTGAGGCAGGTGTACATTCGGTCCTCCACGTCACCCGCCTCCTCGAGTTTCTTTTTTGTGAAGAAGAAGGAGGGAGGTCAGCGTCCGTGCATTGACTATAGAGGCACTAAATTCTATCACGGTGGGGTACAGTTACCCGCTACCTCTCATCGCTACGGCGACAGAGTCATTTCACGGAGCAAGCTTCTTCACAAAACTGGATCTCAGTAGCGCGTATAACTTGGTGCGTATCCGGGAGGGAGATGAGTGGAAGACAGCGTTTAGTACCACATCCGGCCATTATGAGTACCTCGTCATGCCGTATGGGTTGAAGAACGCCCCAGCAGTCTTCCAATCCTTCGTTGACGAGATTCTCAGGGATCTGCACGGGCAGGGTGTGGTGTTGTATATCGATGACATTCTGATATATTCCGCCAAACGCGCCGCGCATGTGTCTCTGGTGTGCAGAGTACTTGAGCGACTGTTGGAGCATGACCTATACGTCAAGGCTGAGAAATGCGTGTTCTCCCAACAGGCCGTCTCCTTCCTGGGTTATCGCCTTTCCACATCAGGGTTGGTGATGGAGTGTGACCGCATTGCAGCCGTGCGTAATTGGCGACTTCTACGACGGTAAAGGAGGTGCAGCGGTTTTTAGGGTTTGCCAATTACTACCGGAGGTTTATCCGGGGTTTTGGGCAGGTGGCTGCTCCCATTACCTCACTGTTGAAGGGGGGACCGGTGCGTCTGCGGTGGTCGGCTGAGGCGGACAGAGCGTTTTGTCGCTTGAGGACTCTGTTTACCGAGGCTCCCGTGTTGGCTCATCCAGATCCCTCTTTGGCATTCATAGTGGAGGTGGACGCATCCGAGGCTGGGATTGGAGCCGTGCTCTCACAGCGCTCGGGCGCACCACTGAAGCTCCGCCCCTGCGCTTTCTTTTCGAGGAAGCTCAGCCCGGCGGAGCGAAACTATGACGTGGGGGACCGGGAGTTGCTGGCTGTCGTAAAAGCCCTGCAGGTGTGGAGACATTGGCTTAACACCCTTTCCTCATCTGGACCGACCACAGTAATCTGGAGTACGTCTGGGCGGCGAGGAGACTGAACCCTCGCCAGGCAAGGTGGGCCATGTTTTTCACCAGATTTAGATTTATGATATCGTATAGACCAGGTTCCCAGAACGCTAAGGCAGACGCAATGTCTCGTCTGTACGATACAGAGGAGCGGTCCATCGATCCCACACCCATACTTCCGGCCTCTTGTCTGGTGGCGCCGGTGGTGTGGGAGGTGGACGCGGACATCGAGCGGGCATCTTGGTCAGAGCCTACTCCACCTCAGTGTCCAGCTGGACGGAGGTACGTCCCGCTTGGTGTTCGTGATAGGTTAATTCGGTGGGCGCACACGTTACCCTTCTCTGGTCATCCGGGTATCGATAGGATGGTGTGAAGCCTTAGGGGGAAATACTGGTGGCCCACTTTAGCTAAGGTGCGCTCAGTGCAAGGCTCCTAGACACCTGCCCAGAGGAATGTTACAACCCCTCCCCGTTCCACAGCGGCCTTGGTCACACCTGTCGGTAGACTTCCTGACTGATCTTCCTCTGTCCCAGGGTAACACCACGATCCTGGTCGTTGTGGATCGGTTCTCTAAGTCCTGTCGTCTCCTCCCTCTGCCCGGTCTCCCTACGGCCCTACAGACTGCGGAGGCCCTATTTACTCACGTCTTCCGGCACTGATCGGGGTCCCCAGTTCACGTCCCGGGTTTGGAGGGCGTTCATGGAGCGTCTGGGGGTCTCGGTCAGCCTGACCTCTGGTCTTCACCCCGAGAGTAATGGGCAGGTGGAGAGAGTAAACCAGGATGTGGGTAGGTTTCTGCGGTTGTATTGCCAGGACCGGCCAGGGGAGTGGGCGAGGTACGTTCCATGGGCAGAGATGGCACAGAACTCACTCCGTCACTCCTCAACTAACCTTTCGCCCGTTCAGTGCGTGTTGGGGTCAGCCGGTCCTGGTACCGTGGCATCCGAGCCAGACCGAGGCTCCTGTGGTGGAGGACTGGGTGAAGCGCTCGAAGGAAACCTGGGAGGCCGTCTACGGGCACCTGAGACGGGCCGAAGGGCGGCAGAAAGCGAGCGCTGACCGCCACCGCAGTGAGGCCCCGGTGTTCGCACCTGGGGACCGGGTCTGGCTCTCGACCCGAAACCTGCCCCTCCGCCTGCCCTGCCGGAAGCTGGGTCCGCGGTTTGTGGGGCCATTTAAAGTCCTGAGGAGAATAAATGAGGTGTGTTATAGGTTACAGCTCCCCCCTTATTACCGTATTAACCCCTCGTTTCATGTGTCTCTCCTCAGGCCGGTGGTAGCTGGTCCACTTCAAGGAGCTGAGGTGCGGGAGGTCCCCCCCTCTGGACATCGAGGGTGCCCCGGCGTACACAGTGTGATCCATACTGGATTCCAGGCGTCGGGTGAGGGGCCTGCAGTACCTCGTGTTTTGGGAGGGGTAGGGTCCGTAGGAGAGATGCTGGGTGCCGGTGGAGGACGTCTTGGACCCATCTCTAATGAGTGAGTTTCACCGCCACCATCCGGATCGCCCTGCGCCTCGTCCTCCGGGTCGTCCTCGAGGCCGGCGTCCGCGCTGCAGGAGCCGTGCATCAGGGGGGGTACTGTTACGACTTCCACCGAAGGTGGCTTCTCTCCCTGTTCGGGCGGTGCTCGGCGGTCGTCGTTGCCGGCCTACTAGCTGCCACCGATCCATTTTTCGTTTGTGTCTGTCTGTATTGTTTACACCTGTGTCTTATTAGTTGATTTCGGTGGGTATATTTACCTCCGCTGCCTGTTAGTCTTTGTGCGGGATTGTTTTTCTGTGGTTACGTTAGTAGGGGTGCGTGTTTGCACCACGGGGTTTCTTTTCTCTCGGCAGTGTGTAGCGCTTTATTCCCTGTGTGTGTGGCAACCTCAGTTGGGCGTATTTCAGTCCCATGTTTGTAGTTGAGTTGGGACTGCTCAATAAGCATTATTTGCCACTGGATTTCCTTGCTCTCCTGCTCCTGATTCCTGCACCTTCCTCCGTTAGGAGGCACGTAACAGGTACAGGATATGTTGTGTATTGAAGTGTTAGGAGTAATTATATCATCAGAAACACTTTGAGAGGAGTTTATGTCATTTCCGCCCAAGGAGGCTAGTTAAATAAAGGTTWAAAAAAATATAATAATAATAAAAATGGTGACATGTAATCAGACATAGGAAATAAATCAGGTAAATAGTGTCCTGAGGCGTTTCCTTCAGGGGTCAGTAATGGCAAGGCAAAAATAGTCTCAACGGCTTTGCTGCACAATTTTTTAACACATGTTATAATAAGCATTATTGTAAAAAAAAAACAATTWAAAAAAGCCATAAATCAACCAATGAAATATTGTAGCTCCCATAACACCAAATAGTTACTGAACCAATCCAAATCGATTCCAATCGTTGTCTGGTTGATGTTCTATGGTGTGATCATCGCTGTGCTTTTACAGATGTTCCACTACAATAGTAAAGTTACCCTCACCCCCCGGGGTATAAATGTACAGCAATGGTCTTATCATTTGGCACACTCTTCTGCAGACATTCTGTCTCAAACACATACATAGTTATAAACATAATAAAACATGCTCAAGTCAATTGTACTGTATCATCCAGAAAGCCACATGTATTGATGAGCTTTAACATTACAATTCTGATAACATGGTAAAACAAAACCCCTGCTATCAATGACAGTCTTCAATGCTTCACATTGAATCTTTCACTCAAACACACACCAACACAACACAATATAATGTAATTATATATAGACAGTTTGTATAATTTATTACCAATATTAACTTTTCTCATTCAGCCACCGTTTATCCCTGTCTTACACTGTCGTGAGTGGCATGTTAATGACAGATCGGTATCTCAATGCATTCTTACTATACACACTATACATTTTGCAGTGTGCAGACCTCCACAATCAACCTGACACCCCAAATAAACAACTACGGGCACGGTTGTTGGGCACTCCTCCTCCTGGCGTGCGTTCATCTTTTTCTTCAGATACTGTTTCAGTTCGTCCTTCTAATGGCACATGTTCAAAGTGGATGGCCCTTGATAATGTCTCTCACCTGAGCCGCCACTGTCCTTTACAGTCCATTATGTCTTGTCCATTTTCCTACCACTACAGCAGCAGCATGAAAGATGTTTTGACGGGATCTCTCTCCATGCTCACTCCACGTGGACTCATGTTGCACTCGGTAGGAGAAGTGCAGGACCCTACTGAACGCCATTGTCAGATTTCTAAAACAAGAGAATAAGAATAGACAGTTTAAACCATTTCCCCCCAAATTGTCCCTATCATCTTGGCGATCTCACTACAAAGTTACAGGGTCAGGGAGTTAGAAGGCCAATCCTTAGGGAGACATCCCGACCCTACAGCACACCCAATCTGATGAGATTTGTTATGGAAGCAAGACAACAACAAACAAACAACACCACAACATCAATACATGTATTAAACTCGAGGTAGGAAAAACTTTTCTTCCTTTTATAGCCAGACGTGAAGAAATACATTAGCATATTTACCAAGGGCCCCAGGGGACCGGTAATTAAAAACAAAAACACTGCCTGTTAAATCAAAAATAAACAAATTAGAATAACAAATCAAATTAGAATTATCACTCTTGATAACTCCATAAAGAAATAATTGTATCCCATAGGGTAATGGTAAAATAGACTAGAGACAGGTGTCCCTCATTCAGGGACAGTGCTCTCTCTCTCTCCTTCACGTGGTCTGAATAACACATAGGGCTATTGCTAAAATATAAACTTCTTCCTAATTATTAGTGTTTACATAACACATTTAAATCTCACCCAATGTGATCAGGCCTCCCCAGGAAGCCAGAACATAGGTTATAGGTCAGTCAGCCTTATTAAGTATTTTTTTTCTCTTTTCTTTCCCTGTTCTTAAAAAACGATTTAAAACATTTCAAATACTTCCATCATTCCGCTTACCTGGTTTACAACCAAATTTCAAAAGACCCCACACAATAAATCAAACACGGGATTAACACCACTAACTAATATTCATAGTGTGTGTGTGTGTGTGTGTGTGTGTGTGTGGTGTGTGTGTGTGTGTGTGTGTGTGTGTGTGTGTGTGTGTGTGTGTGTGTGTGTGTGTGTGTGTGTGTGTGTGTGTGTGTGTGTGTGTGTGTGTGTGTGTGTGTGTGTGTGTGTGTGTGTGTGTGTGTGTGTGTGTGTGTGTGTGTGTGTGCGCGCGTGCGTGCGTGCGTGTGTAATACGTAGGGCAAAACAAACAAACCAATAGCCAGGTCTTACTTATTTGGGAGCTCCCTCTACGGCCGGATCTGATACCTTTATATTTTTATACAAATGTAGAATTTCACTAACTCTGTCACGGCCGTCGTCGGAAGGAGACCAAGGTGCAGTATGGTGAGTGTACATTTTCTTTTATTTTTGTAAATGTCGCCAACAAAACAAGAAACTAAGAAACAATCGTGAAGCTTAACAGGGCTATAGTGCCACTAACAAAGATAACTACCCACAATCACAGGTGGGAAAAAGGGCTGCCTAAGTATGATTCCCAATCAGAGACAACGATAGACAGCTGTCCCTGATTGAGAACCATACGGGGCCAAAACATAGAAACACAAATCATAGAAATCAAGGACATAGAATGCCCACCTAAATCACACCCTGACCAAACCACAAAGAGACATAAAAAAGGCTCTCTAAGGTCAGGGCGTGACAGTACCCCCCCCCCCAAAGGTGCGGACTCCGGCCGCAATACCTGAACCTATAGGGGAGGGTCTGGGTGGGCATCTATCCGCGGGGGCGGCTCTGGTGCGGGACGTAGACCCCGCTCCACCTCTGGCTCAACCCACTTTGGTGGCGCCTCTGGTGCGGGGACCCTCGTCGCTGACCCCGGACTGGGGACCCTAGCTGCGGGCCCCGGACTGTGAACCCCCGTTGCGGGCCCCAGACTGGGGACCCTCGTTCCAGGCACCGGACTGGGGACCCTCACTGCCGGCCCCGGACTGGGAACCCTCGTTGTGGGCCCCGGACTGGGGACCGTCGCTGGAGGCTCCGGACTGGAGACCGTCGCTGGGGGCTCCGGACTGGAGACCGTCGCTGGAGACTCGGAACTTGAGACCGTTGCTGGAGGCTCCGGACTGGAGACCGTCGCTGGAGGCTCCGGACTGGAGGCCGTCGTTGGAGGCTCTGCACTGGAGGCCGTCGTTGGAGGCTCTGCACTGGAGGCCGCCTCTGGAGACTCCGGACTGGAGACCGTCGCTGGAGGCTCCGGACTGGGGACCGTCGTTGGAGGCTCTGGACTGGAGGCTGTCACTGGAGACCTTCGCTAGAGGCTCCCTGCCATGGATCATCACTGGAGGCTTCGTGCCATGGATCATCACTGGAGGCTTCATGCCATGGATCATCACTGGAGGCTTCGGGCCATGGATCATCACTGGAAGCTTCTTGCCATGGATCATCACTGGAGGCTTCGTGCCATGGATCATCACTGGAGGCTTTGTGCCATGGATCATCACTGGAGGCTTCGTGCCATGGATCACCACTGGAGGCTTCGTGCCATGGATCATCACTGGAGGCTTCGTGCCATGGAGCAGTCATGAACGACAGACGAAAATTCCAAAAAGTATCCGTAAAGTTCGTAGAAACATGTCAAACGTTTTTAATAATCAATCATCAGGTTGTTTTTAACATAAATAATCAATAATATTTCAACCGGACTGTAAACTATTCATTACAGAAGAGAAAGAAAATGTCGAGCGACCAGTGTCGCGCACATTATTAACTAATGGAAGGACATCCGTCTATCCACTGACGCGATTTGATAAATCTCGCTCATTTTTCAGAATAAAAGCTTGAAACTATGTCTAAAGACTGTTCACACCCTGAGGAAGCCATAGGAAAAGGAATCTGGTTGATATCCCTTTAAATGGACGAAAGGCAGGCAATGGAACAGTGATTTTTCAAAATAAGAGTCACTTCCGGTGTCAGGATTTGGCCAGGATTGTTCCGGTTTTGGCCACTAGATGCCCCCATTGTGCTTTTTTGACCCTTTTGTTTCCCCTTGTTTCCAGTTATTATTTGCACCTGTGCCTCGTTTCCTTTGAATGTATTTAAACCCTTAGTTTTCCTCAGTTCTTTGCTCTGTGTTTGTATGTTAGCACCCAGCAATGCTGTGTACATTTGTTACTCCAGTTGGATTCTCTTGAGGTACTCTGTTTTTGTTCTTGTTTATTTATTTTTGATTATTTTCTTTTGAGGTTTTTTCCCTGCTGTATCTACCACCTTGTGGATTTACCTTTTGTCTTGGAGGATTACCTTTTTTCTCTTGGAATTACTTTTGACGTTGTGGATTTATATTTTTGCCTGAAGTACTTTCCTTTTTACTTTATGAAAACACCGTCTCAAGTACTGCTGTGTCTGCCTCATCTTCTGGGTTCTGCCGACTATTAGTGGCTCAGTTTGCTAAGTGACTGTTTCTCACACCCGAGTTCGTAACCGGGTCCTGACATCCGGGTTGGATTTCCTCAGGTTTTCGCCTGCAAAATCAGTTCTGTCATACTCACAGACAATATTTTGACAGTTTTGGAAACTTTAGAGTGTTTTCTATCTTACTCTGTCAATTATATGCATATTCTAGCATCTGGACCTGAGAAATAGGCAGCTTACATTGGGAACTATATTTTTCCAAACATAAATATTCTGCCCCCTAGCTTCAAGAGGTTTTAAGGCTAAGTGCCATCAAACAAAGTTAATTTCCCACAAAGAACGGTGGGGAAAAAAGCTACCTAAGTATGGTTCCCAATCAGAGACAACGATAGACAGCTGTCCCTGATTGAGAWCCATACCCGGCCAAAACATAGAAATAGAAAATCATAGAAAAACAAAACATAGAATGCCCACCCCAAATCACACCCTGACCAAACCAAAAAGAGACATAAAAAGGATCTCTAAGGTCAGGGCGTGACAATTTGAGTCAATTGGAGGTGTACCTGTGGATGTATTTCAAGGCCTACCTTCAAACTCATTGCCTCTTTGCTTGACATCATTGGAAAATCTAAAGAAATCAGCCAAGACCTCAGAAAAAAAATTGCAGACCTCCACAAGTCTGGTTCATCCTTGGGAGCAATTTCCAAACACCTGAAGGTACCACATTCATCTGTACAAACGCAAGTATAAACACCATGGAACCACGCAGCTGTCATTCCACTCAGGAAGGACATGTGTTCTGTCTCCTAGAGATGAACGTACTTCGGTGCGAAAAGTGCAAATCAATCCCAGAAGGACATTGTGAAGATGCTGGAGGAGACCGGTACAAACGTATCTATATCCACAGTAAAACGAGTCCTATATCGACATAGCTTAGCAAGAAAGACTCCATTTCTCCGCCATAAAAAGCCAGACTACGGTTTGCAACTGCACGTGGGGACAAAGATCTGACTTTTTGGAGAAATGTCCTCTGGTCTGATGAAACAAAAATAGATCTGTTTGGCCATAATGGCCATCATTATGTTTTTAGGAAAAAAGGGGATGCTTGCAAGTCGAAGAACCACATCCCAACCGTGAAGCATTGGGGTGGCAGCATCATGTTGTGGGGGTGCTTTGCTGCAGGAGGGACTAATTCATTAATTGAGTGAATGTAAACTTCTGACCCACTGGGAATGTGATGAATGAAATAAAAGCTGAAATAAATCATTCTCTCTACTATTATTCTGACATTTCACATTCTTAAAATAAAGCGGTGATCCTAACTGACCTGAGACAGGGAATTTTTACTAGGATTAAATGTCAGGAATTATGAAAAGCTGAGTTTAAATGTATTTGGCTAAGGTGTATGTAAACTTCCGACTTCAACTGTACCTTTGACTATTGGATGTTCTTATAGGCACTTTAGTATTGCCATTCTAATCTCGGGATTCGATAGGCTTGAAGTCATAAACAGCGCTGTGCTTCAAGCATTTCTAAGAGCTGCTGGCAAAACGCAGTAAAGTGCTGTTTGAATGAATGCTTACGAGCTTGCTCCTGCCTACCACCGCTCAGTCAGACTGCTCTATCAAATATCAAATCAAAGACTTAATTATAATATAATAAACACAGAAATACGAGCCTTTGGTCATTAATATGGTCAAATCCGGAACCATCATTTGAAAACAAAACGTTTATTCTTACAGTGAAATACAGAACCGTTCCGTAATTTATCGAACGGTAGCAACCCTAAATCTAAATATTGCTGTTACATTGCACAACCTTCAATGTTATGTCATAATTATATACATTTCTGGCAAATTAGTTCACAGTTTGCAATGAGCCAGGCGGCCCAAACTGTTGCATATACCCTGACTCTGCTTGCACTGAACGCAAGAGAAGTGACACAATTTCCGTAGTTAATATTGCCTGCAAACATGAATTTCTTTTAACTAAATATGCAGGTTTAAAAAATATATACTTATGTGTATTAATTTTAAGAAAGGCATTGACGTTTATGGTTAGGTACATTTTTCGCGAATGCACTTTTGTTAAATCATCACCTGTTTGGTGAAGTTGAAGTAGGCTGTGATTCGATAATAAATCAACAAGCACTGCATTGATTATATGCAATGCAGGACAAGCTAGTTAACCTAGTAATATCATCAACCATGTGTAGTTAACTAGGGATTATGTGAAGATAGTTTTTTTWAAATAAGATCATTTTAATGCTAGCTAGCAACTTACCTTGGCTCCTTGCAGCCACAAGGTCATTTTGATGYTGCACTCGTGTAACAGGTGGTCAGCCTGCCACGCAGTTTCCTCGTGGATTGCAATGTAATCGGCCATAATCGGCATCCAAAAGGCAGATTACCGATTGTTATGAAAACTTGAAATCGGCCCTAATTAATCGGTCGATCTCTAGTCCTGAGGCATGGTCCTCAGGCTCAGGTCCTCCGAGAGAAAGAGAGAGAGAGACAGAGAGAGAGAGAGAGAGAGAGAGAAAGAACTACAGGGAGCATACTTAAATTCACACAGGACATCGGACAAGACAGGAGAAATACTCCAGATATAACAGACTGACCTCAGCCCTCCAACACATAAACTATTGCAGCATAAGTAGTGGAGGCTGAGACAGGAGGGGTCGGGTTCCCTTGTTTGCTTTAACTCGGAAGCCCTCTCAATCTCTACTATACTCTACCTCCGTCTTTCCGTCTAACGTTTACTTTACCAGGTGAACAATACGTTTTAAATTACAGTCAAACAAACACGATAACTTCTGTCCACAGGGAGGCCACTTTAATTACTCGTGACCCCTCCTCCCTTTCGTCAATTGTATACATCTATTTTATAAGAAGACGTAATAAAGTGTCTCACAAGATTAAAACCCCTGGGGTTTTCTTGAGTCTACARGGAATGTTTGGTTTTGCCAAGGAACGTATTGTTCCTACTCGATCACGTGTAGTGTGATTCGTGCCTTCCGAAATCGAAACGCCCAAATATGTTATCTCTTGTTTTATGCTGGTTGTACCATGTGATGCCTTGTGACCCTGCTCTACCAAATAGTTTACTAACGTGGTGATGTCTGGCATATGAGTTTCTTCATCATTTTACGCCAATAATAAGTCACTACATACTGTATCATCACAGAACCCTCAAATGTACACCCTTTTAGCAATTGTTTTAATGAGGCGTGATACAAAGTTGGACTATTTGTAAACATCATTCGTGCTCTCGCCCATATGTACTGACAATTTTAATATGTTACCTAATATCCACTGCCTTTGATTCTCGCAAGGATTATCCAACCCCTAAATTAGTTCCACACCCATGGCCATGTACAATGATCTGGGTATTGTTACTGGTCCCATGTTCAAAGACATGGGTAGTAGTCATATCGCTTTCGATTCTGCCTGTGTCCCCAATAAATATAATACTTTTCCTGTTGTAAATTTTGCCAATATTGCCCCTACACTCACTTTTCCGTATTTTTCCGCTACCCCCGCAGTATCCATTTACATAGCAGGTTTGAAACCTGCAATCAAAACATACGTACACATTTTATCAATATACTCACATACCCAAACGGTGTACAAATACCCATACTAATATACTATATAACACATACTCAATGAGTATATACTTCATACTATATACTATTAGCTCATTTTAGTATACTGTAAACAAATGGTAACCTTTCAGCTGAGCTTTGCATGTCTACCGGAAGTTGATGCTGTTGCTATGCAGCCTCTTGCTAGCTTGTTAGCAAATTACTACAACTTCGGGTGTTTGAAAATTCAGACTGTTCAGAGTGTACACTGCCCACTCTGGCCGAGGAGCAGGGTTGATCTGAGAGTTCGTACCTCACAACGGCAGTCAAGCACCCAAGCTAACTAGCTAAAGTTGGCTAGCTTACTAGCTACTTCCAAACGCAAATGAGAACACCTGCTCTCTCTGACTAGTCTACTCACCCTAGCAGATTTGGTTCGGCATGTTATCCAAAGCGATGGTGATTAACTGTGCTGTTGACAACAATTTACTTATGTTTCTTTACCCCCAACGTTTACTGACACCGACTATATTCAACGGGTGTTGAGCATTAGTATATTCATCAGTTATTCTGCGCTCTGGTACATTCAGATGAGAGTGCTCTGAAATCTGAGCAGATAGCCAAAGCGAATTTTCAAGGCACCCGAATTAACAATGTCCGATGAGAATGCACAACGACTATACCATTTAGCTAAGCTAAGAATGACGTGAATAATCAAGTCAATAAACGTTGGGTAGTTAGATTACATATAGTTAATATACAGGCATGTTCGATGTATTAGTAGCCAACTTATGTTAGGTAGCTAGCTAACATATATTACCAGTACATACTGCTATAATGATATGCTATGCGGTTCAAACGGATAGCGTAACTAGCAAATTGTCATAATTAGTTAAAGCAATGAATTTGTATCGGCTCTAGCATATTTCCCGTCAGCAGGGAAATGCTGCCAAATTTATCCATGAATTTAATTTTTTWAAGTAATTTTTTCGTATTTGAGCCGAATTGGTAGAATACACTTGCGCTTCTTTTAGTTTCTCTATGGATTTGCTATAGTTTACCTCTTCCTGACCGTGGCCAGAGTGTTTAAATTTACTCACTCATGGCTCTAATATGTCTAATATGTCTAATATATCTCTAATATTAACATTTTTCCAAGGTAGTGATACCCACTTCCCCAGAGAGAAAGTTATTGGTAAAGGTTTTGATCGCTTGTATTAGAACCAATACTGGAACGTCTGCCAATTTACTACTGGAGAATATGTGTTCCTTTATTCAATCACACAGTGCAGCCAGTCGTGCTGATAGGGTCCATTGTCCATCCACAATATAAATATCTTGTCAATACACACACTCAGGAAACAGAAACAAACACACAAAATAAACACTATTTGGTTAGGAACGTCTTCCTTTCTTAGAATTTGAAAAGAGTCATTTCTTCWYCATCAAAATATTTTTGAATTACTCTGTCATTTTAAATGTTGTACCCACATGGTAGTTCCTCCAATGCACATTTCCGTGTAGGGTTTACATTTTATCTGGTTTCCCAATCATAACCAACTGTTTACCAGTACAATTCATTTTCTTGAACAATGTTTTTAATATTTTATATATATATACACTGCTCAAAAAAAATAAGGCGAGCACTTAAACAACACAATGTAACTCCAAGTCAATCACACTTCTGTGAAATCAAACTGTCCACTTAGGAAGCAACACTGATTGACAAATAAATTTCACATGCTGTTGTGCAAATGGAATAGACAACAGGTGGAAATTATAGGCAATTAGCAAGACACCCCCAATAAAGGAGTGGTTCTGCAGGTGGTGACCACAGACCAATTCTCAGTTCCTATGCCTTCTGGCTGATGTTTTTGTCACTTTTGAATGCTGGCGGTGCTTTCACTCTAGTGGTAGCATGAGACGAGGTCTACAACCCACACAAGTGGCTCAGGTAGTGCAGCTCATCCAGGATGGCACATCAATGCGAGCTGTGGCAAGAAGGTTTGCTGTGTCTGTCAGCGTAGTGTCCAGAGCATGGAGGCGCTACCAGGAGACAGGCCAGTACATCAGGAGACGTGGAGGAGGCCGTAGGAGGGCAACAACCCAGCAGCAGGACCGCTACCTCCGCCTTTGTGCAAGGAGGAGCAGGTGGAGCACTGCCAGAGCCCTGCAAAATGACCTCCAGCAGGCCACAAATGTGCATGTGTCTGCTCAAACGGTCAGAAACAGACTCCATGAGGGTGGTATGAGGGCCCGACGTCCACAGGTGGGGGTTGTGCTTACAGCCCAACACCGTGCAGGACGTTTGGCATTTGCCAGAGAACACCAAGATTGGCAAATTCGCCACTGGCGCCCTGTGCTCTTCACAGATGAAAGCAGGTTCACACTGAGCACATGTGACAGACGTGACAGAGTCTGGAGACACCGTGGAGAAGTTCTGCTGCCTGCAACATCCTCCAGCATGACCGGTTTGGCGGTGGGTCAGTCATGGTGTGGGGTGGCATTTCTTTGGGGGCCGCACAGCCCTCCATGTGCTCGCCAAGAGGTAGCCTGACTGCCATTAGGTACCCAGATGAGATCCTCAGACCCCTTGTGAGACCATATGCTGGTGCGGTTGGCCCTGGGTTCCTCCTAATGCAAGACAATGCTAGACCTCATGTGGCTGGAGTGTGTCAGCAGTTCCTGCAAAGGGAAGGCATTGATGCTATGGACTGGCCCGCCCGTTCCCCAGACCTGAATCCAATTGAGCACATCTGGGACATCATGTCTCCCTCCATCCACCAACGCCACGTTGCACCACAGACTGTCCAGGAGTTGGCGGATGCTTTAGTCCAGGTCTGGGAGGAGATCCCTCGGGAGACCATCTGCCACCTCATCAGGAGCATGCCCAGGCGGTGTAGGGAGGTCATCAGGCACGTGGAGGCCACACACACTACTGAGCCTCATTTTGACTTGTTTTAAGGACATTACATCAAAGTTGGATCAGCCTGTAGTGTGGTTTTCCACTTTAATTCTGAGTGTGACTCCAAATCCAGACCTCCATGGGTTGATAAATTTGATTTCCATTGATAATTTTTGTGGGATTTTGTTGTCAGCACAACGAAAAATTTAAAAGATTTTAGAAAATGAAGCAACCAACCTTCACCAAGAATGGTTCAGAGTTGAAACCTTCACAAACACAGTTGGGTCTCTGCTTTTATAGAAAAATAAATCCTTTTTGTATACGTGGCAGTCAGCAGACAGTATGTAAAAGGCAATTAGTTGTCTGTGCATATTTAAGGTAGGTATTTCAATTTGGTCTCTGTAATTGTTCTAGCTGCTTCGTGCTATTTCCGATTGTAGCTGCAATGTAAAACTATGATTTATACCTCAAATATGCACATTTTTCGAACAAAACATAGATTTATTGTATAACTTTATAAGACTGTCATCTGATGAAGTTGTTTCTTGGTTAGTTTGTTGGTTCTTGGTTAGTTAGGTTGGTTTTGTGCAAGCTACCTGTGCTGTGAAAATGTCTGTGCTTTTTTGTATTTGGTGGTGAGCTAACATAAATATACGTGGTGTTTTCGCGTGTAAACATTTTAAAAATCGGACATGTTGGCTGGATTTACAAGATGTGTATCTTTCATTTGCTGTATTGGACTTGTTAATGTGTGAAAGTTAAATATTTCTAAAAAATATATTTTGAATTTCGCGCCCTGCACTTGGACGGGCTGTTTCATAAGTGTACCGACACCGGGCTGCAGCCATAAAAGTTAAACAATAAAACACGGGATAGCATGACTAATTAGGAATTTCCACGACAATACATGGTACCGAAGGGACAATCCTTTTTGTCTTCACATATTCTTTTCAAAGTAAAATTGTCATGCTCTCACAGTGAATGATACATTCCTTCACGTAGTCTGAGGTTAATGTTTCACTGTACTCACTGATATACCACACGCCATACTCTTCCAGTTGTAGGAAAGGGTCAGATTAATATGTAATATATTAGATGAGAAAGTTTGCCTTTGTAATGTTTGTAGCCTTTTGTTTGTCTGTGTAGTTGGAGGAAATGTCAGTTCCTAAGTCCAGTATATCTCCTGTCAATACAGTTTAGGCCCATTTAAGAAAGCAAATAATGACTGGGGTTCAAGCCCATTTAGGGATTTTCCATTTGAGCCAACATCTGCAGCTTTACCTCGGATGCTATCTCCGCGAACACGGTAACATTGCCGTTAAAAGCTGTATTCGAGCGCAATCAAATGTTATCCCGGTCAAATGTCTTATCTTGGCTGCAGTGAAGAGTGAACATATTTCACAACACATGAGTAACCTAAATGGACAAACTATTGACTGCTTTACGTAACCATACCTCTTTATAAACGATCAATCTAATGTCTTTCCCCCTATCTCTTTGTGTCTCCACCTCAGTGGCCTCATCAATGACTATGCTGAAGCTGAAGCGTCTGGTTAAGTTCTGTGACGTTGAGTCTACCAGCTGTACGGGCACAGGGAGCTGTATGACCGACTGTAGCATCACAGCCATCTGCCCCCATCCAGAGGACGTGTGTGTCAGCATTTGGTGAGTGACTACAGCACCCCTCATCATCTCTCATTGGGAGTTGAATGACCTTTAAACTTGAGCATGCTGGGTAGTGGGTACAAGGTTTAGCTAAGTAGCTAAACCCAAAGTGCCCCACCCACTAATCCCACTAAGAAAGTGGAGAACTAGATTTGGCCTCCTGTTCGAAGCTGAAGGCAATACCACATTATGTCATCACATTCATAGCATTCGGAGCTGAAGTCAGTTGAACTCCTAATGCCATGTTCACAGCAACACCTCTTAAAAAGGTTTCACTACATACGCTCCACACCACCCAGCAGGAGACCTGAGAGCCCATTTGTAGGTCCATTTGTGCACCTTCAGGATTATTCACTGCACGTGCACGGTGGTATTTTGTAACTGGGGGATACATTCTGTACAACCTAACCTGACCCCTGTTTCAAAGCATTACCCTAATGCTTAGACTGCGGTATGTTAGTTTAAAAAAAGTTATTTTCCCTTTTATTGCTGTATTATCAATAGCTTAAATGTTCTCTATGTTTAATAAAATAATGGAGTGGAACTAATTGCTCCTGTTGTCTTGTTTCCAGGAGGAAGAAAGACGACAATGTCACCATAGACACGATATGCCACAACCCAGCCCATAAGCTGCATGGTCTGGTGCTGGAGGACTATAAAACAGCAAGTGTGAGATGAGGAGAGGAATGGCATGGGCTCCAGTTTTCATCTGCTCCTGCTCCGAGGAGAGTGCAAAGACCACCTTTTCTTCCCCCCTGTGAGTCCCTCTGTAGGCTATGTCACCTGCTATTAGTGCAATGTCACCTGTTATGTCATGCTCAAGTTGCCTTTTGTAGGCATTATGATTGGTCATGTGAGTGCAACAACCGTGTCTCTTCACCTTTATAGGGCGGCAGGTAGCCTAGTGGTTAGAGCGTTGGACCAGTAACCGAAAGGTTGCCTAGATCGTATCCCCAAGCTGACAAGGTAAAAATCTGTCGTTCTGCCCCTGAACAAGGCAGTTGATACCCACTGTTCCTAGGCTGTCATTGTAAATAAGAATTTGTTATTAACTGACTTGCCTAGTTAAATAAAGGTTAAAAAAATAAAACCTTCTGGAGTCCCCATCTGGTGCTATGTCACCTTTCCTGGCTGATTGTGTTTTGTAGGCTAGCTATTACAAATGATTTCATGTAGTTTACTAACACTTTTGACGTAACTCACACATGTTCTTCAAACATATGTTGTAATAAATGCTTATGCAATCCTTATTAGGTTGTCATGTAAGGTGTCACATGAATGCTAACATTTGTTTACTGTTGTAAACCTCCAAATTTTTTTTTTTTTTTTATTTAACTTTTATTTAACTATGCAAGTCAGTTAAGAACAAATTCTTATTTTCAATGACGGCCTAGGAACAGTGAACCGCCTTGTTCAGGGGGCAGAACGACAGATGTTTACCTTGTCAGCTCGGGGATTCGATCTTGCAACCTTTGGGTACAAGATTGCAAACAGGTTTTACATCGCAGAGGCATTTTGGCTGTAGTGTTTGGTTATAATCTTGGTCCGAGAATCAAATGTATTTTCTTTTTCCAATTAAAGTAACACAGGATGGTCAAAATGCTTCTTGACGGTGTCTTAAAGTGTATTTTCTTAGTCTAAGTAAAGTGACAAAGGATGGTCGTAATGCTTCATGACAGTGTCGTAAAGTGTATTTTCGACAAGTTATTTAAAATATGATTAAAAAAACATGACTGGCAGTGAAAAAAATAATTTCAATAAATGTAGGTGTCATAACCGGCCATGAAATAACACAATATATGTCACAACAGGTGTAAATATATGGGTCATGACAGTGTAATGACCATATTATGACAGGTTATGACAAGTTATGTCATCTGTTATGACATGTTATGGCATGGTTCTGACCATGTCATAACGTGTTATGACACTGGGTGTCAAGTAAAGTGTTACCCWTATTGTTATCTGTTGCTATATTTGCATAGCTTAATCACATATGCATTTTGMTTGCTACCGATATGTTTAATAATTGTATATTCATATTGCAATTTATTAATATTATAGGATTTGATAACCTWATTATGCTTTCATGTAATATCATGATTATTATTATTTACTATTTCTCTGTGTCCCTGCAGAARAAAACGTATATACAAACTACGTTACCCATCGGCTGGGCAGTCCTTAATCAAAGTCAATCAAGACAAGAATCACAGACTAATGCTTTGGGGGGCTGTGCTTTGGCAAAGTGGGTGGGGTTATATCCTTCCTGTTTGGCCCTGTCCGGGGGTATCATCGGATGGGGCCACAGTGTCTCCTGGACCCGATTTCCTGTCTCAGCCTCCAGTATTTATGCTGCAGTAGTTTATGTGTCGGGGGGCTAGGGTCAGTTGGTTATATCTGGAGTACTTCTCCTGTCTTATCCGGTGTCCTGTGTGAATTTAAGTATGCTCTCTCTAATTCTCTCCTTCTCTCTTTCTTTCTCTCTTGGAGGACCTGAGCCCTAGGACCATGCGTCAAGACTACCGGCATGATGACTCCTTGCTGTCCCCAGTCCACCTGCGTTGCTGCTGTTCCAGTTTCAACTGTTCTGCCTGCGGCTATGGAACCCTGACCTGTCCACCGGACGTGCTACCTGTCCAGACCTGCTGTTTTCAACTCTCTAGAGACCGCAGGAGCGGTAGAGATACTCTTAATGACGGCTTATGAAAAGCCAACTGACATTTACTCCTGATATTATTTGACCATGCTGGTCATTTATGAACATTTGAACATCTTGGCCATGTCTGTTATAATCTCCACCCGGCACAGCCAGAAGGGGACTGGCACCCCTCATAGCCTGGTTCCTCTCTAGGTTTCTTCCTAGGTTTTGGCCTTTCTAGGGAGTTTTTCCTAGCCGCCGTGCTTCTACACCTGCATTGCTTGCTGTTTGGGGTTTTAGGCTGGGTTTCTGTACAGCACTTCGAGATATTAGCTGATGTACGAAGGGCTTATAAAAATAAACTTGATTTTGATTTTGATTTGACTAATGTCAACTCAACTGTCAATCATATCAACTGTACTGTGATTCCATCTGAACAACTTAGCATGCCATGTACCATCATCTGAATATAAAGACTCAGGTCAGATGCATTCGCATGATGGATGACTGGTGGATTGCGTTGAGCCGTGGAGTGAAATTTTGTACAAGTTTTGTATGTGCTACTGCTGACATTGGCAGTCATTGCCTGTATTGTTTATCCATGAATGTGAAATATAATGCCATATTTCCATTAATTTGGAAGACTACTAATATAATAAATACCTTACAGATCTTCGAACTGTCTTACTTTACATAGAAAATGTGAAAGACCTGTTAATGTTTTGTTGTCATTTGATCAGTTGCAAAGAAAAGAGAAAGCATTTCAAGCTTCAAATCATGTCTGGAAAAAGTAATTTTGTACTCAATAATTATTATCCTGGACAAATTGATGAAATAGTATTTTCACAAAACAATATTTTCTCTTGTTCTTTGTTTGAGCATTATACTGAGCATTGGACCTTTTAGAATTACCAATGAGGAGTTCATTAGTAATTACAATATTTGGAAACTCCAGAAGAAGGTTTCCAATTCTGTACTAGACAAGACTCAAAACACCGTCATAGTGTTTGGGAGCTTTAGAGAGTGTAAACAACACTAAAAGAGAAGGGATCTAATTCTGCACTACACAGGACTCAAAACACCATAATAGTGTGTTCAACCTTTTCTGGGTTATTGCTCCAAGTCTCTGGCAAGGTGTTGCACAACTCTTAATTAAATGGCGTTACAACAAACCATGTCATGTGTCAGAATACCTCAGGATGAATGTTTCAGTACACCCTAAAGAGAAATTGTAAAAAATGTCAATGTCATATTCATCATCTCCAGCACCACCCAAACATCAACATATGTGAAAATTGTGTTTGTATGTTTTGTAGTAAAAAAAGATAGAGGAAGATAAGTGTTTCCAATGACATCATCAGTATGCATCATGTGATTTTAACCAAATATGATGTCATTAGAAACACTTATCTTCCTCTATATTTTTCTCTACAAAACATAGAAACGTGCCATTTCACATATGTTGATGTTGGGGTGGTGTTGGAGATGATGAATGAGGTGAAAACTTTGAAATGTCCCTTTAAATCTGTCCCAATACCCTCACACCCATGTGTTTCAATACTCCAGCAAAGCTAAGGTTCTGTCTCCTTTAAGGTGGTGGCAGCTCAGTTGCCACTAGTTTTAGTGTTTCAAAGCACTTCATTTTAACAATGTAGTTTGTCTAAGGGGCAAACCTCCAGGTGGTTAGTCATTCTCACTCAGATATCATATTAACATTCCCTAAGTCATTACAAAATGTATCAATTTGCAGGAAATTTGCTTTAAAACTGTAAACATTTCTCTCCACCCAATGGCATAATGTGTATAATTGCAGGAAATGTGCTGCAAATCTTGCGTAGGGCACCCGAAAGGCTAGAGCCGGTAAGCGAGTGCTACGTGCATGGGTGGTGTATGTGTAAGTGTGTGTGTATATTTTTAAGACAGTATGCACACTCATATACATGCACACATATGCATGCACGTGTAACGACGCGGACGACGTGCGCCATGCCGGAGGGCATTGGCCCCCTGCCATATCCAGCCCTCAGAGAGTTGTAGATACACGCGCAGTTTACCCGCGCTTCATTGGTCTATTTTGTTTGACGGCCCTCCGATCTACATTTGTTAGTTGGCACAATTGGCCCAGCGTCGTCCGGGTTTGGCCGGGGTAGGCCGTCATTGTAAATAAGAATTTGTTCTTAACTGACTTGCCTAGTTAAAGAAAGTTTAAATTAAAAATTAAAAAATTAAAAAATTCACGCATGTTCACACACACACACAAACGCACACAGACAAAAACACACACTCACCACAAAACGTAAAGGTTTGCACACAATAAACAAATCATATTTTATTCAGAAAATCTCGTCAATGAGATAAATACAGAAAAATAACTATTATGAGTGTTTTATGTGACTTTTATTGGATTGCAAGGCAGCAATACCTTATTGTGAAGAGAGGTAGAGACGACATCTGTAGAGAGTTCACAAGGTCAGGTCTGAAGCCTGACATCATGGCTTAGAGTATGCCAAGTGAAAACATATGCTGGTGAAGCCCAGCAATAAACCATTAATTTATGGGTGTTAACAGTGGACTTAACCCCTGAGCGCCACCCATCAAACCAACACAGAGGAACATCAAGGAGCACTCACCCAGGCCACTCACCACCTCTACTGCCCCCCCTCTGATGAATAATAGCTTTCCTCAGAGATATGCAGGAGGGGGACAATGTATCAGGGGTCCATGTGAAAAAGTGTTAGTATAGCAAGTAAAGAAGTTATGTAATGTTGTCATACATGTTCTGACATCAGACACAGCTGTATTTTGGCTGATCAATAATTTGTGTGTTATGGTAAATGGCACAGTGAAGTGTGTAAAAACTTCAAGAATGTTGCAGAATTGTAAGTAGAGAGGTGTTAAGTTCATACATTTTGTTTGGATGTATACTTATCCTCACTTCTTTTGAAGTCATTGCCATCTATTTTGGAGCGTGTCGTTTCAAGTTTTGCCTTGCTATAAGTTTTGTGGCCATAATAACATGTTTCAAGACCAGTGAGCCACAAGCCCAGAAGTTCAGAAGTAGCCTAGAGAAGAAGAAAAAAACAGTCCTGCCCTTTCTGAAGATTTCCTGTTTCATGAAAAGTGCATACATACCGTCTGACTCATATACGGCAAGTTCTGCCTGAACTACTTACTTTTCTAACCGGAGGCTGTTTGAGAGACGCATGAGAGCAACAGGCAGACCGAAGAAAATCCGAAGAACGTCTCGAATTAAAGTCTGGATATTTACTATTATCAAGGCTTTAGTAAATGAAAAGAAGAGGAGTTTATAGTCCGTTTCTAAATGGAGCTACTTCGTTTTTCCCCTTTCTGGTGGGGAACGATAATGTTTGGTAGTATTCTTCTAGAACAGAAAAGTGAGTTATACGTTTATTTAAAGTAACCTATGAATGTTGGTGGTTGGTTAGTGTTATCGAGGTAATCAAGTAATTATTGAAACATTAATGAGGTTGTTGTAACGAACGTTGACACACGTTTCTTCAAAATTGTCATTCAGATTTTTGTAGCAGGTGGTCAAACATAATCCATACATAAAACTATACATTTTGGTGGAAGGCAAAATGTTCAGCTCATTTGAGCTAAAACGCGCAAAGATATTGGATGGTGTTACTGCAATTTGTATGCATAGTAGTATTTAATGTATACAAACTACGCAGTCAGTGTTGTTCAATATCAGGAATTCAGGAACGGCGGTACATTTATACCCAAATCCTTATTTCTTACTAAAGCGGGGTTGGAATTTATGAACATAATGTATATGTTCCATAATTCAAGTGAGCACTAGTATTTTCCAAGAGGAAATCACATCAGAAAAGCATTTGAGTGTGTAGCATGATGTTTTTGTAAAGAGGAAGTACCGGTAGGTAGAGTATATGTTGTGTATTGAAGTGGTTGCTTAACACAGTGGAAGGAGGTTTAGCTACACCACCTGTTGCAGTAGAAAACATGCATGTTCGTCCTACCAATGGGACTTTTCATGCTGATGTGCGTTGTTGACACTGGATGTTGGAATTATATTTGGTCTATCATTTGCAAGGTAGACATATCAGAAATTGTCATCTATTTGCCTCTGTCTCCAACTCCAAACATGCCCCAATGGTACCAAACAGCTTTGACTTCTAATAATCCTCTCTCCCCCACATCTGCAATTATATTTTGCCCTGGGTGACAATTACCAGCATTCATCCACACCATAGCCCGCCTCCTTGTGCTTAAATAACATACACTTTGAGATGAGTTTTTTAATGATATAATTACTCCTAACTCTACCACCTCTCTCTCTACTACCAGCTCTCAGCCCAAGTTCATTCTTAGCCGTTCTGTTATAAATCTATAACACACTACAAACCACTTCAGGCCAAATTCAAAATTGTACTCCTCTGCAGAATTGAAATGTAATGCCTTTATTTGTTTGCTTAAGATTTAGCAAGTCAGACATGTACACTACACCCTAGAAATAGCAATAACAGAATGTAGCCTAGTATCCCTCTGCAATATCCTGACACCGTGTTTACTTCACTGTCTGTACTGCCTTATGAATGCTGCCAGCTGCAGTGGATGTGGCTTCTCTAGATCTGCTCCAGTTACCCTGGTTTTCAGACTTGTAGGTTGAATGATCTGCTCCAGTTACCCTGGTTTTCAGACTTGCAGGTGGAATGATTGCTCCAGTTACCCTGGTTTTCAGACTTGCAGGTGGAATGATCTGCTCCAGTTACCCTGGTTTTCAGACTTGCAGGTGGAATGATCTGCTCCAGTTACTCTGGTTTTCAGACTTGTAGGTTGAATGATCTGCTCCAGTTACTCTGGTTTTCAGACTTGTAGGTTGAATGATCTGCTCCAGTTACTCTGGTTTTCAGGCTTGTAGGTTGAATGATCTGCTCCAGTTACCCTGGTTTTCAGACTTGCAGGTGGAATGATCTGCTCCAGTTACTCTGGTTTTCAGACTTGTAGTGGAATGATCTGCTCCAGTTACTCTGGTTTTCAGACTTGTAGGTTGAATGATCTGCTCCAGTTACTCTGGTTTTCAGGCTTGTAGGTTGAATGATCTGCTCCAGTTACCCTGGTTTTCAGACGTGCAGGTGGAATGATCTGCTCCAGTTACCCTGTTTTCAGACTTGCAGGTGGAATTATCTGCTCCAGTTACCCTGGTTTTCAGACTTGCAGGTTGAATGATCTGCTCCAGTTACTCTGGTTTTCAGACTTGCAGGTGGAATGATCTGCTCCGGTTACCCTGGTTTTCAGACTTGCAGGTGGAATGATCTGCTCCAGTTACTCTGGTTTTCAGACTTGCAGGTTGTATTTCTGTTGCTTTAAGCCGCAGCTCTACTCCACCCTGCAGATTGGGACCAGCTACAGTAGGCGTTTTGTCCTGGTACAGGAGTACAACATTCTCTCCTAAGTCAGTAGCCTTGATGTTCTCTGGCATAGAGTAATACAGTATACTACTGCACTGTGAGGAAGTTGGAGGGCAGAGAACCGTATTTGCTCTCTCTCCTCTACCGACTTTAGAGAGAGAAGGTTGATTATTTTGACATGGTTGGTCACGTGACCTGACAAAGTGGCTCTATCAGGTTCGCCCCCTGCCAGCCGGTCAAATACAGCGGAGACCCAGGCTGCGTCCCAAATGGTGCCCTATTCTCTATATAGTAAACTACTTTTGACCATTGCCTGATCAAAATTAGTGCTTTACATAGGGAATAGGCTGTCATTTTGGACACAGACCCAATCCTCACCCATTTCGCTTGGCTGAACTTAGCTCTCGGCGACTGAAATTCTTCAAGAGGAAATCCTCGAGCTGCACATGCAGACAGGCCTAGTTGACGGTCAATAATCCACTTTCACTATTGGTTGTGTCACGAGGACGCTGCTGATGCAAGTAAAAGGTTGAACTTTCTCTTCCTGTTTGTGCAGTCTATCATACTGAAACGTGTGGTTATGTGGTAGTGATGTCATTCAGTGTGTAAGATCTCTCCCTCCATCTCTTTTCACTTCATTTCACCTCATCTCTGTTTTAACAATTAGGAGCGTCTGATTTTGGTCCGTTTCTGTTTTTATTCATGCTAAAGACACTCCATAAAGGTCTGGAAGGAGAGCAAATGGGGAAAAAAGGGAGTGATCTGGCAGTTAGGTGCAAAATCTCTCTCTTTCTCTCGCTCTTGCATTTTCTTTCTCACTTTCCAACCCCTCAGTGAGAAAGTCCTGAAGATTGTTGGATCCTTCCTACCTTACCAAAGTGGACTGTTTTGGGGCTATAGTTGATTTTATGTTCAAAATGTGCTGTCCACATGTTATTGCGACAATTAAGTAACTACAGAAAAACATTTATGTAAGGTAATCAACCGTTCACTGGCGCCCTCCAAAGCATAACTCTCTGAATTATGATTCGCTTTTGTAACAGGTGGACAAACATAACCCAGTAATAGTAAATTACACATTTTTGCTGGAAGGGGACTATGTTCCTCTCACCAACGATACAGTATGCCTATTCACGAAACAGACATGTGTGTCCAAAATGGCAAAATGGCACCCTGTATACCCTTTATAGTGCACTCCATAGTGAATAGGATGCCATTTCACACGCAGACAGTGTGTAAAGTTGGACCAAGTCTTCATATGATAACACGACCCCTGTGGGGTTGGGACTGAATAATGCTTGCACACATAGATAAAGTCAAGAGAGATTTTTTAATTTGTTTAATTTAACTAGACAAGTCAGTTAAGAACAAATTCTTATTTACAATGACAGCCTACCCCAGCCAAACCGGACCAATTTTGCACCGTCCTACGGGACTCCCGATCACGGCCGGGAATTGAACCAGGGACTGTAATGACACCTGAGATGCAGTGCCTTAGACCGCTGCGCCACCCGGGAGCCCTAGAGATAGAGATGTCCTCTCCCCATCTCGCAGCCAAAAGATCCCTGTTCCCACATACTTCACTATGGTGATTGCGGTGAAAACAGAATTTCCTCATACTCATTGGGATTGGAAGAGTTCAATTCCAGATGTTGCCATGTGTCTGAGATTTGTATTCTCTTACATTAGCCAAACAGTAGCATGCAGTCTAATGGTTATCAGGAGCAGCCCACACAGTGCAAGGACAGGTAGATAACCAATATCATTTATTTGGATGTAAAACATGAGTGCACACACACGCAAATCAAATCAAACTTTATTTGTCACATGCGCCGAATACAACAAGTGTAGACTTTACTGTGAAATGCTTCTCTTACAAGCCCTTAACCAACAGTGCAGTTCAAGAAGAGTTGAGAAAATATTTACCAAGTAGACTAAAATAAAAAGTAATAATTAAAACGAACACAATAAGAATAACAATAATGAGGCTATATTCAGGGGGCACCGGGTACAGAGTCAGTGTGCAGGGGTACAGGCTAGTTGAGGTAATCTGTACATGTTGGTGGGGGCGAAGTAACTATGCATAGATAACAAACAGTGAGTAGCAGCAGTTTACAAAAGGGGGGGGGGGGGGTCTATGACTTGGGTGACTGGAGTCTCTAACAATTTTACGGGCTTTCCTCTGACACCACCTATTATATAGGTCCTAGATGGCAGAAAGCTTGGCCCCAGTGATGTACTGGGCCGTTCGCACTACCCTCTGTAGCGTCTTACGGTCAGATGCCGAGCAGTTGCCATACCAGAAGGTGATGCAACCGGTCAGGATGCTCTCGATGGTGCAGCTGTAGAAGCTTTTGAGGATCTGGAGACCCATGCCAAATATTTTCAGTCTCCTGAGGGGAAAAGGTTTTGTCGCGCCCTCTTCACGACTGTCTTGGTATGTTTGGACCATGATAGTTCGTCACCAAGGAACTTGAAACTGTCAACCCGCTCCACTACAGCCCCGTTGATGTTAATGGGGGCCTGTTCGGCCCGCCTTTTCCTGTAGTCCACGATCAGCTCCTTTGTCTTGCTCACATTGAGGGAGAGGTTGTTGTCATGGCACCACACTGCCAGTTCTCTGACCTCCTCCCTATAGGCCGTCTCATCGTTGTTGGTGATCAGGCCTACCACTGTTGTGTCGTCAGCAGACTTAATGATGGTGTTGGAGTCCTGTTTGGCCACGCAGTCGTGTGTGAACAGGGAATACAGGAGGGGACTAAGTACACACCCCTGAGGGGCCCCAGTGTTAAGGATCAGCGTGGCGGACGAGTTGTTGCCTACTCTTACCACCTGGCGGCGGCTACCGACTTCATGGCTACCGACGTGAGTGCCACGGGGCGGTAGTCATTTAGGCGGGTTACATTCGCTTCCTTGGGCACAGGGACTATGGTGGTCTGCTTGAAACATGTAGGTATTACAGACTCGGTCAGGGAGAGGTTGAAAATGTCAGTGAAGACACTTGCCAGTTGTTCCGTGCATGCTTTGAGTACATGTTCTGGTAATCCGTCTGGCCCAGCGGCTTTGTGAATGTTGACCTGTTTAAGGTTTTGTTCACATCAGCTACCGAGAGCGTTATCACACAGTCATCCAGAACAGCTGGTGCTCTCGTGCATGCTTCAGTGTTGCTTGCCTCGAAGTATGCATAAAAGGCATTTAGCTCGTCTGGTAGGCTCGCGTCACTGGGCAGCTCACGTCTGGGTTTCCCTTTGTAGTCCGTAATACTTTTCAAGCCCTGCCACTTCCCACGAGCGTAAGAGCCGGTGTAGTAGGATTCAATCTTAATCCTGTATTGACGCTTTGTTTGTTTGATGGTTCGTCTGAGGGCATAGTGGGATTTCTTATAAACGTCCGGATTAGTGTCCCGCTCCTTGAAAGCGGCAACTCTAGCCTTTAACTCGATGCGGATGTTGCCTATAATCCATGGCTTCTGGTTGGGATATGTACGTACAGTCACTGTGGGGACGACGTCGTCGATGCACTTATTGATGAAGCCGATGACTGAAGAGGTGTACTCCTCAATGCCATTGGATGAATCCCTGAACATATTCCAGTCTGTGCTAGCAAAACAGTCCTGTAGTGTAGCATCCGCGTTATCTGACCACTTCCGTATTGAGCGAGTCACTGGTACTTCCTGCTTTAGTTTTTGCTTGTAAACAGGAATCAGGAGGATAGAATTATGGTCAGATTTGCCAAATGGAGGTCAGGGGAGAGCTTTGTATGCATCTCTGTGTGTGGAGTAAAGGTGGTCTAGGATTAGTTTTTCTCTGGTTGCACATGTGACATGCTGGTAAACATTTGGTAAAACTGATTTAAGTTTGCCTGCATTAAAGTAATCTGCCACTAGGAGCGCCATCCTAGACTAGACTTTAAACACACAAATGCGCACACACACATTTATACACTCTATTATTTATCTATTTCGCTGTCTCTCTCTCTCTCTCTCTCACTCACAAACACACACTCCGACATTATCTCCTGCTTTTTGATATTCCCAAAGTGAATTGGCAAGACAGCAACTAATCAAATGTGCAAATTAGAGACTACTCGACTGAAAGATATACTGATGTTCAATGTTCCCTTTGCTTGTTTTTTTGTCTGTCTAGTGGTTGTCTCAGTAGAGATGACTATCAAACACACACAGGCACTCATCACACCACTGAGTCTGAGTGTGAAGTCAAGTCTGAACACGACCATAGTAGATAGATGGCACTGCAGAATGTGCTGATTGTTCACCCAGTAGAATTTGTGCTCGAGGGAAATAGTTTACATATGGTTGAAAAATGAATGTACATGTTACACTGTAATGAATGAATTGGAGAAGAACACATGAACACAAATGCTTTTTATCACTTGCTTTTGAAAACTGTCTTTTGGAATAATTATACTTAGAGACGTAGTACCGAAGGGAACATTCCTTTTGGTCTATTTCACATATTCTTTTCAAAGTGAAATTGTCAAGTCTCTCCCTAATGATACATTCCTTCACGTAGTCTGGACTGAGATGTGAGGTTAATGTTTTACTGTACTCACTGATATTCCACACGCCATACTCTTCCAGTGTAGGAAAGGTTCAGATGAATATGTAATATATTAGATGAGAAAGTTYGCCTTTGTAATGTTTGTAGCCTTTTGTTTGTCTGTGTAGTTGGAGGGAAATGTCAGTTTCCTAAGTCGAGCAAAGTTATCATCTTCTCTGGGTCAATACAGTTTAGGCCCATTTAAGAAAGCAAATAATGACTGGGGTTCAATCCAAAACATTTAAAGGGGATTTCCATTTGAGCCAACATCTGCAGCGTTTACCTCGAATGTGATCTCCGCGAACACGGTAACATTGCCTTTAAAAGCTGTATTCGAGCGCGATCAAATTTAATCCCGGTCAAATGTCTTATCTTGTGTTTTAGACCCTCAAAGTGACCTGTACTAATTTGTAATAGTGAAGTAAAGAGCTGCAGTGAAGAGTGAACATATTTCACGACACATGAGTAACCTAAATGGACAAACTATTGACTGCTTTACGAAACAGTATCCCTTTATAAACGATCAATCTAATGTCTTTCCCCTATCTCTTTGTGTCTCCACCTCAGTGGCCTCATCAATGACTATGCTGAAGCTGAAGCGTCTGTGTAAGTTCTGTGACGTTGAGTCTACCAGCTGTACGGGCACAGGGAGCTGTATGACCGACTGTAGCATCACAKCCATCTGCCCCCATCCAGAGGACGTGTGTGTCAGCATTTGGTGAGTGACTACAGCACCCCTCATCATCTCTCATTGGGAGTTGGAATGACCTTTAAACTTGACCTTAGGAGAGCATGCTGGGTAGTGGGTACGTGTGTGACAGAGCAGAAATGAATCATCTTTCTTTGTCATTTAAAAACGAAATTTGCTGTGAACAAGGTTTAGTTAACCCCACCAAATATTGTTGTGAAATTTGCCTGAGTAGCCCATTTGTAGGTCCATTTGTGCACCTTCAGGATTATTCACTGCACGTGCACGGTGGTATTTTGTAACTGGGTGATACATTCTGTACAACCTAACCCCTGTTTCAAAGCATTACCCTAATGCTTAGACTGCGGTATGTTAGTTTAAAAAAAGTTATTTTCCCTTTTATTGCTGTATTTATCAATAGCTTAAATGTTCTCTATGTTTAATAAATATGAATTGGAGTGGAACTAATGGCTCCTGTTGTCTTGTTTCCAGGAGGAAGAAAGACGACAATGTCACCATAGACACGATATGCCACAACCCAGCCCATAAGCTGCATGGTCTGGTGCTGGAGGACTATAACAACAGCAAGTGTGAGATGAGGGAGAGGAATGGCATGGGCTCCCAGTTCTTCATCTGCTCCTGCTCCGAGGACGAGTGCAACGACCACCTTTTCTTCACCCCCTGTGAGTCCCTATATAGGGTTATGTCACCTGTTATGTCATGCTCAAGATAGCCTTTTGTTGGCATTATGATTGGTTAAACGAGTGCAACGACCGTGTCTTCTTCACCTTCTGGGAGTCCCCATCTGGTGCTATGTCACCTGTCATGGCTGATTGTGTTTTGTAGGCTAGCTATTACAATTGATCATGTAGTTTACTAACACTTTTGACGTAACTCACACATGTTCTTCTATCATATGTTGTAATAAACGCTTATGCAATTCCTTATTAGGTTGTCATGTAAGGTGTCACATGAATGCTAACATKTGTKTACTGTTGTACACCCWCCAAATACAAGATTGTAAACAGGTTCCGCATCGCCGAGGCCTTTTGGCTGTAGGCTTTCGTTATAATTTTGGAATCAAATGTATTTTGACTACAGCATCCAAGCAGTAATAACACAGAGATACATTTTCAAGACTTTGCTTTCCGGAGCCCAAAGTTAAAAGCATCTGCACATCGGGAACATCGATGTCATGGAAAAACATTTCCCCTCACCGTGGAAGATGGATAGCTCTGCTGCACACTGTCTAACCTCATGTTCACAGCATAACATATGACAACGCTGATATGACAACATGTCACAGAAATGAATGGTGAAAAACAGCGTGTGCATGTATTAATACAATCGATATTCTCAAACCTGGCCCTAAGCGGGGTTAGTAACTAGGAAGCTTTCCTTTGTCGGCCGTATCTGCCGAGAGATGGCAGAGGCACAGGGACAGGTTTGTTGTGACGGATCGCCTCTCTCTCGCTCTGAGAAAAAGAAAACAAACTCTGCTGAGGCCACGGTGGAAGATTTCAGACATGTGGTTTCCTGTCTGAAAAAAAGGAGCGAGTGAGTGAGGGCTTGACGKGTACTTGCTGCTCTGTATGCACAGAAACATTCATAGACACACAAACACACACACACAAATGCACGCACACACATACACACACGCACACACACAATCCTCCACTGCCAAACATGTTCCTAATATCTCTGTCTGTATTTATAGAACCCCAGCAGCACTTGTCACAGTCTGCCTGTTCAGACAACGTGTTAATGACTCATTTACGACCCTTTAAATCCTAACTGATCTGGGGTCTGGAATTTCGCGTGACACGTTGCATTTTATTACCGTTTTCTACGAGACTTCTGCCATCCCCAGAAATAGGATCATAAACATAGCATATACATAAACGTTCACCAGATTACTCTGTCTAGCAGACACCGACATCACTCCGTAAAAGTATAAGAATCAGACATAGACTAGGTCTATAAAGGGAACACAATATGTGGTTGACTKGGGCAYGGTTACAGCCTATTTGTGTGTTTAACAGACCAGCAAGCTAACTTYAGCTTCGTAGCTTCCAGATGCTTACTGACATTCTTCATGGAAGTGTTAGGTTCCTCTGCTTTGCCGGAAAGGAGCAGGCTGCGTGGCGCGTAGCAAGATGCTCTGAGACGACATAGCTACTTGGCTACTTCCTGTTGATTTCCGAGCGCTGAAGGAGCTGGAGTGTAATGTACAGTATGACGTTCAAGTGCAACTGAAATGTCAAAACGTCAAAGTATAGGCTACTGCACACGTCATGTATCCCACATAGTCCTTTGTGGTCATAGTTTTTTATGCAGTGGGCTCTTAATAAGTTCAATCAACAAACAGACTATTCTTTGATCTTCACCTTCGTGGCCAGTCCAGCTACTCATAGTGAGTGAAAAGGTCATTGTGAAAATATGCTCAAGTTTTAGAGCAGAGTGTGATGGCTGAAGAGTTCTAATATTGCAGAGGTGGATCATTTTAAAAGTATTGTAGAATATACCTAACTAGGGGGTGGGCCTACTGCATGTTACAGAATAGGTATATTCTACAATATTTCAACTGAATAGGCAATGTATTGCATAACTAWTCGATAACATCTACCTTGTTGTCTCTTTTTCTCTCGTCTTTCYTCTCCACCCTAGACTCCCTGGACTCCCAGGTGGTGTCGGTGATCCTGGTCAGCCTGGTTCCTCTGCTGGTTCTGGCCGTGCTGGTCATCACATCCTTCTATTGGTACCGCATCTACCACCAGCGCCGCGCCGGTGCCAAGCGCAAGAAGACGCCGCTCGACTTCAGTGATGCCCACGCCATCATGATGGACGACGAYGGCTCGGACAGCAGCTCCACGCACGCCAACAACCTCAACCACAACACGGAGCTCCTCCCCATCGAGCTGGACGCCCAGGTGGGCAAGGGCCGCTTCGCCGAGGTCTACAAGGCCAAGCTGAAGCAGGGCGCCACGGGRGCCGGCGAGCACTTCGAGACCGTTGCCGTCAAAATTTTCGCMGACGAGGARTATGCCTCGTGGAAGAACGAGAAGGACATCTTCTCGGATGCCGACCTGCGCCACGAGAATGTCCTGCACTTCCTGACCGCAGAGGACCACAAGGTGGAGAAACAGTATTGGCTGATCACGGCCTACCACCCCCGGGGCAACCTCCAGGAGTACCTGACGCGCCACGTCATCAGCTGGGACGACCTGTGGGTGCTGGGCGGGTCGCTGGCAAGGGGCGTGGCCCACCTACATAGTGACCACACGTTGTGCGGACGCTACAAGGTGCCCATCGTCCACCGGGACATCAAGAGCTCCAACATCCTGGTGAAGGGGGACCTCACCTGTGTCCTGTGTGACTTCGGACTGGGTCTGCGTCTGGACAACTCGCTGTCTGTGGACGAGCTGGCYAACAGTGGGCAGGTACAGATTCTTCSCTCCTGTCTCTCCTTTCCACTCACGGTGCATCCAAAATGGTACCATATTGCCTATGATTAGTGCACTATATAGGGAATAGGGTGCCATTTCAGACTGGCTTGCTTACCCATGCGGGCTCCTCTTCTGGACAACAGATTAGTAATATCCATAGAGGAAGTGCTGCTAGGCCTTTTTGTTTTATTACAGTCACYAGGCAAACCGGGCTGATGGAGTTCTAATAGAACCATTAGACTGTTGTACAGCAGTAGGACAGGGTCGTTGTGACGTTGTTATGAAACGTAGTCATCGTGAGCTTCTTTAGAGGGTGCCCCTTTGGTGTCTAATGCACCCATTGCCTCTTCGTAGTGTCTTATAATACAGTGGGGGGAAGAAAGAGGGAAGACATGTATCAGACCAGGCTGTCAGTTAAAATTGCAGTTGAATTGTAGTGGTACATGGTACTGTACAGTACTACCTCTGGAAGCAAGCATGCRTATTCTACTGTAAATAGCATTAGAATAGAGTTGAATATAACAGAACAGAATACAATAGAACAGAACAAAACAGAGTAGAATAGAAAATAATAGAATAGAACAGAACCGTTTTGATAATATCCACTGAGTAGGCTAACATCTTGTCCTTGTTGGTCTTACCCTACAGGTGGGCACTGCCAGGTACATGGCCCCTGAGGTGCTGGAGTCCAGGATCAACCTGGAAAACATTGAGTCGTTCAAGCAGACAGACGTTTACTCCATGGCCCTGGTACTGTGGGAGATCACCTCCAGGTGCAACGCCATTGGAGGTAAAGTAACGCCACATGACGTCTGACCAATCACATGACTGAGCTGCTTTAGACTGTAGCCAATTGATTTTCATTTGTGACCTTGTGTAAGTGATACAGAGTAGGTGTACTTCTCCGTAAAAGGTCCCCGCAATTGTAGTCACACATTCCTGAAATTCYTTCAGGACCTTGACAAAATGTTTGTGAAAAATACAGGTGTTCACTGTTAAATAATCACAGGTTTGTTTATCTGAAGTTAGTCATGACTAGGGCTGTTACGGTGACCGTATTACCACCACACCGGCAGWCACAAGTCAGGACGGCAGTCAAATTCCACATGACCGTTTAGTCTAGGTAATTAGGCTTCTCCAAGCTCTGATGCTGCCGATGGTCATTGGTAGCCTACCAAACTTGCTAACTGCCCAGTACTCCRCGCTCTATTRTCCCTCTAGTCACTCTGACATCAATGCAAATGTRTTTTCGAAAATCGAATCAAACTATTCATGAGAGCCCATGAGCTCATGTTTGCGCAACATTTCTATAGGCTATGCAATTGCGTGAGAAAACAGAGTGWTGGCCTCTATTAGAATGAGGAGGATCCCATCAACTTTCAATAGGCTAGGCCTACTATATTTMTTTCTCGACATTCCTAATATTAAGCACATTGCTTCTCTTTTCAGCCTACCTGCATGAACATAAACCATGGGAATAGTGTCCTGCATTCACTATTTAAATATACTGTAGGTGCATGATAGAGAAGTGCATGATAACGGTCCATTCTAAATCAATTTCACTCATATATCATTTAGTATATKTAAAGACAATAAATCAAGAATAGTCTGATGGGTCACAATATTAGCCTTTCACTTGTGAGTGATATATTATCACTTGKGAATGATGTCCAGCTTAAGGCAAGAAACAGCGCATGCCTTTTTTTGCGACTTTATCAAATCAAAATCGGCAGAAGTCATATACAGAAACCCAGCCTAAAACCCCAAACAGCAAGCAATGCAGATGTAGAAGTTTTTCCGTTGGCTAGGAAAAACTTTCTAGAAAAGCAGGAACCTAGGAAGAAAGCTCTAGGCTCTGAGGGGTGGCCAGTCCTCTACATGGCCATTAATTCCAGATTGTTCTTCAAGAWGTTCAAACGTTGATAGATTATCAGCAGGGTTAAATAATAATCATAGTGGTTGTAGAGGGTGCAACAGGTCAGCACCTCAGGAGTAAAGTAAATGTCAGTTGGCTTTTCATAGCCGAGCATTCCGAGGTCAAGACAGCAGGTGTGGTTGAGAGAGAGTCGAAAACAACAGGTCCGGGACAAGGTAGCACATCCTGTGAACAGGTCAGGGTTCCGTAGCCGCATTATGAACAGTTGAAACTTGAGCAGCAGCACGGCCAGGTGGATCGGCGGACAGCCAAGAGCCATGATCCTAGGGCTCAGGTCCTTTGGGAGGGAGGGAGAGAGGGAGAGAGAGAGAATTATAGGGAGCATACTTAAGGTCACACAGGAAACCAGATAAGACATGAGAATTACACTTGATATAACAGACTGAACCTAGCCACCCTGAATATGGACTATTGCAGAATAGATACTGGAGGCTGAGACAGGGGGGGGGGGTCGGGGGACTAGGGCCCCGTCCAACGATACCCCCGGACAGGGCCAACCAGGCAGGATATAACCCCGCCCACTTTGCCAAATCACAGTTCCCACACCACTCGAGGGATATCAACAGACTACCAACTTACTACCCTGAGACAAGGATGAGTAAAGCCCACTAAGATCTCCCCCACGGCACGAGCCCGAGGGGGTGCAAAACCGGACATGAAGATCACGTCAGTGACTCAACCCACTCAAGTGACACACCCCTCCTAGGGACGGCATGGAAGAGCACCAGTAAGCCAGTGACTCAGCCCCCGTAATAGGGTCAGAGGCAGAGAATCCCAGTGGAGAGAGGGGAGCTGGCCAGGCAGAGAACGCAAGGGTGGTTTGTCACTCCAGGGCCTTTCCGTTCACCTTCGTACCCCTGGGCCAGACTACACTAGGACMTACTGAAGAGATGAGTCTTCAGTAAAGACTTCTGCGTCTCTCACATGGACAGGCAGACCATTCCATAAAAATTGAGCTCTATAGGAGAAAGCCCTGCCTCCAGCTGTTTGCTTAGAAATTCTAGGGACAATWAGGAGGCCTGYGTCTTGTGACCGTAGCGTACGTGTAGGTATGTACGGCAGGAACAAATCGGAGAGATACAGTTGAGCAAGACCTGTCTCTTATACACATCTAGATGTGTATAAGAGACAGCCCTATAGGCTGTCTCATCGTTGTCGGTGATCAGGCCTACCACTGTTGTGTCGTCAGCAGACTTAATGTGTGGGAGTTGTGTTTGGCCACGCAGTCGTGGATGAACAGGGTGAAGATGAAGTCAGTTGAAGTCGGAAGTTTACATACACTTAGGTTGGAGTCATTAAAACTCATTTTTCAACCACTCCACAAATGTCGTGTTAACAAACTATAGTTTTGGCAAGTCGGTTAGGACATCTACTTTGTGCATGACACAAGTAATTTTTCCAACAATTGTTTACAGACGGATTATTTCACTTAGAATTCACTCTATCACAATTCCAGTGTGTCAGAAGTTTACATACACTAAGTTGACTGTGCCTTTAAACAGCTTGGAACATTCCAAAAAATTATGTCATTGCTTTAGAAGCTTCTGATAGGCTACTTGACAGAATTTGAGTCAATTGGAGGTGTACCTGTGGATGTATTTCAAGGTCTACCTTCAAACTCAGTGCCTCTTTGCTTGATTTTCATTGGACAATCAAAATAAATCAGCCAAGACCTTAGAAAATAAATTGTAGACCTCCACAAGTCTGACCTCAATCCCATATAATTTTTGGGGGCAGAACTGAAAAGGCTTGTGCTTTTATTGATTGTACAAATTAACTTGGTACCTTCAGGCRTTTGGAAATTGCTCCCAAGGATGAACCAGCTCTGTCAGGAGGAATGGGCCAAAATTCCCCCAACCTATTGTGGGAAGCTTGTGGAAGGCTACCTGAAACGTTTGACCCAAGTTAAACAATTTAAAGGCAATGCTACCTTGAAATCAGCCCAAGCCTCAACAGGAAGCCAGGGTAGAGAGGCTAGCACTGGATTMATATAATCACATTTTGGGGTTTCTAGTCAAGATTSTAGCAGCCGTATTTAGCACCAACTGAAGTTTATTTYGTGTTTTATCCTGAAGAGTAGAGCATTATAGTAGTCTAATCTAGAAGTGACAAAAGCATGGATTAGCTTTCTGYATAATTTTTGTAAAAAAACTTTCAGATTTTTGCAATGTTACGAAGATGGAAAAGCTGTCCTTAAAATATTCTTGGTATGTTCGTCAAAAGAGAGATCAGGGWCCAGAGTAATGCCGAGGTCCTTCAAAGKTTTATTTGAGACAAMTGTACAACCATCAAGATGAATTGTCAGATCCAACAGCAGAGTCGCACACCTCATGTAGCCTAGCCCATAGGCCTATATGTTTTGATAACTTCTTAAAATTAAACACATTCATCTRCTTTACAACGGGTTTAGAGCCTAACTGGCATACATATGCAGCGCGTGAGTTTTAAATAATTTTCACCATAAATATGCACCTTTATAATAAAAGCATYACAWGCATAATTGCATTTGCACTCACTTTTTAGARTGGTGTTTTCCTGCTAATGGAACATTTGCGCKTATAGCCTACGGCCGTGKACACATTGCTGCGCTTATAATGTGAAGAAATAGCCTGATAGTTTATCAACATTTTAAGCTAAATGTTCTGATTTATTGCGTCAGCCTCATTACTTAAAAATGTTTTTTTATGCTAGTGGTTGTATTAATTTGGGATCTATCGCATCCCACAACTGTCCCAGACTATGTTTGGAATATTTATTTCTCGCGCAGAATAGAGTGTCAACTTTTGTACTATGGGGGATAGTAGATTGACAGGCTAGTACTTTTGTTGTTCCTTAGGCCTACTCATCKTGTTGGCTGACAAAAAGTCAATGTAGACATCTTCAATATGCACCTCTGAATTGGATTAGGACGTGAGCAGTTGCGTTCCCAAGAGCCATGTGAGTGAGAGGTGCTTCGGAGCGYGCAGACGGGAAAAGGAAATTATCATTATTATATTCAGCCCAAGGGCCCAACGCCCACTGGCCGCAAAAGCCATAGATTTTTTTAGGGGGTATTATGGCCACACAAAGGGGATTCCGYGGGGAAATTCGAGGCATTATCAAGTGCTTGTCAAATTTTGAATGAGAAACTGATGAAGTGTGTACAGCCTGCGCTAAAAACAAAGCTGAGTTTATGTCTTTCGYGCAACTTTTTTCAAATCATCATTAGCATCGCATCGTGCAGCCTTAGAATGTATAAAAAATCWAAACATATCCCCCAACGTTTGTATCACAACTAAAGTGACATAAATAACTCTAAATTAAGCATGTAGAAGTACCAGTTTCTTTGTTAACCGCTCAACACAGAATAGCCGCCCTCAAATCGTTTGGAGATATTGTATTCTTCATACTATAAAATAATGCCACAGATTTGTATTTATATTTTTGTACCCCTTTTTCAATGTTGCCTCATTGCTGCAACTCCCCAACGGGCTCGGGAGAGGTGAAGGTTGAGTCATGTGTCCTMCGAAACATKACCCGCCAAACCGCGCTCCTTAACCCTGGAAGCCAGCCGCACCAATGTGTCGGAGGAAACATTGTTCACCTGACGACGTGGTCAGCCTGCAGGCACCCGGCCCGCCACAAGGAGTCRCTAGAGCGCACTGAGCCAAGTAAAGCCCCCTCGGCCAAACCCTCCCCTAACACAAACGACGGTGGGCCAATTGTGAGCCGCCCTATGGRACTCGGCCGGTTGTGACACAACCCGGGATCAAACCCGGGTTTGTAGTGACGCCTCAAGCAGTGCCTTAGACCGCTGCACCACTCGGCAGGCCAATGCCACGGAATTCTAAGCAAATCCTGTCTGCTAAATGAACTAGTATAGCCCACAGCCATATGGCATAGCCAGATCAGGGCCTAACATAAGGACAACTCAGAGTATGCTATTCTGTTCTTCTGAAATAGACTACATTTTCTTCATATCATATCAGACCAGTCTAAAATAAATAAGGGATTTATTGTGATGGTGTAGGCTATATTTCATGGATTTATTAAGACTTTTTAAAATGTAGATGCTCCAAAGGTCAGTGGCTTGTAGGCTGTAGGCTTGTAGGCTGTAGGCTTGTAGGCTGTAGGCTTGTAGGCTGTAGGCTTGTAGGCTGTAGGCTTGTAGGCTGTGCGTGGAAGCCAGGAGATGCTACATTTGTTTATGTTAATTAACGGTAAATTACCTTGAGACCAGCAGTTATTTGCTTGAATAACACCGACTGACAAAATGTCATGATGTCCACAGCACTACTCATGACTGCTTAAAAGGGCAATCAGCAATCGCTACATCCATTTTACCCAATGATTCTTGAAGAATATAACTTATAAATGTCTCATGAGCGTAGTTCAAAAAGCCAAAATATAAGCTTGTTTTACTCCAATGTTTGTAAACAAGTTAATGTGAACAAACACTCTATAGCCTAAAAAATTGTTAAAGTTATCATTTTGATATCATGGATGGTCAGTCCTTGCATCCATAGGTCTTTCTACAAATTTAGGAGTCGTTACATTTCTCCAGTCCCATCCCTTAGCTTTTTACCAAAACAGGGGCGGGGAGTACGTAGACAAAGAAATATCCCAATTCCCCCAGGGCAGTTATTGGGAACATTGCCCTGTGTAGGGTGCTGTCTTTCGAATGGGACGTTAAACGGGTGTCCTGATTCTCTGTGGTCACTAAAAATACCATTGCACCTATTGTAATCTGGCCCTCATACCATCATGGCCACCTAATCATCCCCAGCTTCCAATTGGCTCATTCATCCCCCCTCCCTTCCCCTGTAACTATTCCCCAGGTCGTTGCTGTAAATGAGAATGTGTTCTCAGTCAACTTACCTGTTACAATAAGGGTAAAATAAAACAAATGTGGTGTGGGAACCATTTCAGAGAAACCAAATTGTGTCAAAAACACAATTCATCCTCAGTTAGTTCATAAATKAACAACAGCCTTCCCTTATCTAATGACCCTTCTTCCTGTTTGTCATCTCTCTGAACAACACGGCCAGGATATGAGAAATTAATATAATTGGGTGACTATCTAATGGGCATCCTACGGCAAGCCACATGGCCATATTTCATGTGACGAGGAGGAATTTGTTTTTCAATCCACTCTGTGTCACTGTGGTCTATTTTGTCTTGCCGGTGATCCCGTTTGACCATTGTGTCAGAACGTTGATCGATCAAATGTTAGTGTTGGTACTCGCCTGCTTCCAGCGTGGCCATTTCCTGTTTCCCCTTTGGTCCCTAGTGGTCCCTTTTACACCGTCAGAGCGGTAGCGCTGCCCCAAAGCCCTCTCAAGGACAACATTGCGGAATGGTCGGGCCTGTTAGACCCTCTCACTTTTTCCTCCATTGGCAGGGGGTGAAGAATRTGTGTGCCCTGTGGGTACACCTCTGAAATGAAAATAGTTAATTTCCTGTTTTGCATGGAATGAGCAATGCACACACACACACATATTGAAAATACTATATTCAGTTCCATGGAGAGGCAATATTGGTCTTGTTTACATGAGGATGTGCTGTAGCCTAGCTGGTGTCTTGCTGGAGTAGAAAGCATATTTGTGGTGATGATGATGAGTTTTAAGGGAATCTAGGCCCATGATTGGCAAAAGTGTGTAGTGGCTTATGGTTACATTGGTCCAAGAGAGCAAGGCATTCCACTGAGTAGGACAACACAGAAACCGCATGAATGGTTATATTTTTATGTTCATTCATTCATTCGTTCACTCGCTCGTTCACTCATGAACTCATTCATTCATTCACTTATCGCTCCAAACATTCAGATAGTCAGTTGTTATTGTTTCCAATAACTTCTCTCTGGTTTCAGCTTCAAGGCAGTAGACATTCTTTACAGACCCAGGTCGGTCACTATGTCCTCAGGCCTCCACTATCTAGGGCACAGTCTCTCTCCCTTCCTCTCTCTCTCTCAGAAGTCTCTTGTGCTGAAGCATATACTCTACAGTAATAAATACCCTGCCCCCCCACCGCATGATTACATTACATACATCCACCATGCATTTAGCTAGTCTCCCACCTTGATACAGCAAGCTGCCTTATTTTGTGTAATAGCGTTACTGTCCCGCACTGACCGTTTGTTTGGATATTCCCTTGGGGGTAAAATGTTTGCGGAGTTAGAATGACTATCTTATCAAATCTTCTATCTATGTCAGCGAAAGTGGCACTCGCATAACCACAGCACGTGCGTTTTTGTACCACTTGTCATCCGTTCAATAAAAGCTTCCCATGCTATAATCGCAGCTCGGTGACTCAATCTTGATGGCATAAAACTCTGCTCACCTGAGAACACACCTGATGGCATGAAACTCCTCTCAACTGAGAAAACGCACACACTTCCCTCTTCCCCACACACAGTCCGACTGACACCTCTCAGTGCATCATTATAATGAGTTGGGAGGCGAAGCCGCGTTGGCTTCCCTGTCTGTCGGCCTCAGCYGCCACCGCCAGACAGATGTCAGAACAGTTCCTGTCGTCTCACTGCCTTGCCTSGCAGACTGCCACATAAACACAGGCAGTCAGTCAGCCACTTTGTCACAGTTTCGGGGCCTTTTGTATAATCTGGGATCTGTCACGCTGTCTGTCACGCGGTACGAACGTGCCTGTCTGTCAACAGGGCCAGTCGCGACCTCAGGGAAGGCAGCAGCAGCCAACACAATGCACAGTTTATCCTCTAAAGTAAAAGTAAGGACAAGTAAAAAGAAAAACTCTGAAAGAAAGTAATAAAAGACAGCGTCCCGGGGCCGTCTCTTTTCCCGAAATGTCTCTCCCATATAATTTGCAGGGCTGGAATGAGGAGCAGGAAAGACGGGAGGGTGTTCCCAGGCGGGGTTAGGGAGGAATGGGAGAACGGTGGTGTTGACCATCCCACTGTAGGAGAAATGCCTCCACTCCCCTGAGGGAGAAGACAGGGTTAGAGTAGAGTAGAGGAGGGCGGCTGCTATCCAGATGTCATGGCCTCACCTCAAGCCTGAATGGGCCCCATGCTGTCTGTCTGTCTGGCTAGCTGTCTGGCAAACTGTCTGTCTGTCTTTTCGGTCTGTCCTTACCCTTACAGAAAAACCACATGATTTGACATGAAATTTAAACTGTGAACTCATGTAAAAACGTGTTTTTGGAACACTTTTCACGTGTAGTTTTGTGTTATCACATCTTACTTTAAACGTTGTCACGTGTTATCACCTTAACTTCACATACATGTAAGAGCATGCGATCACATGAAAACGTGTTTTTGGAACACTTCACGTGTTCATGTGAAATTCATGTTTTTTTTCCGTAAGGGTATGTCTTTCTGTCTGTCTGGCTTGCTGGCTGGTTTTCTGTCTGTCTGTCACCCAGGGCTTTAACAACCTGTGAGGAACATAAAACAAGTGTCAGAGCCATCGCCACACGCTTTCATCTTAATCAAAACCATCAGAGGAGAGGAGTATAAAAGAATAGATTATCGTTCTCCAAGAGGGAGGGAGAGAGCGTCGAGCTGGATAGTCAAGCTGTGACTCTTATTGAGACTACAGCATCTCCAACAGATTCCTGCTGCTGTGTTGGCTTCAGATTGGRAAGCAGACTTTTGTTAGCTCTATGAGGATCTGTTTTCTTGAATTATTTAAGATGACTGAAATCCTAATATCTACCAGRTAGTGCACAAGAAATTAACCATAACAAAGTAGTGTATGATGAATACCACATTCCTATGTGCCTGAGGGGTACTGTATGTCTGTGGGTTTACATTGGTCATTCTCTCTTCTCCATCTTATTTCAACTTTGATGTGAACTGGCATGTTCTGGTTCAGATACACTCAGGTGGTTCAGATATACTCCGRKGGTTCAGATATACAKTGGCTTGGGAAAGTATTCACCCCCTTTGGCATTTCTCTGATTTTGTTGCCTTACAACCTGGAATTAAAATAGATTTTTTGGGGGGGTTTGTTTCATTTGATTTATACAACATGCCTACCACTTTGAAAAAGCTAAATGTTTTTTATTGTGAAACTAACAAGAAATAAGACCAAAAAAAAAGAGAACTTGAGCGTGCATAACTATTCACCCCCCCAAAGTCAATACTTTGTAGAGCCACCTTTTGCAGAAATTACAGCTGCAAGTCTCTTGAGGTATGTCTCTATAAGCTTGGCTCATCTAGCCACTGGGAGTTTTGCCCATTCATCAAGGCAAAACTGCTCCAGCTCCTTAAATTCGGATGGGTTCTGCTGGTGTACATCAATCTTTAAGTCATACCACAGATTCTCAATTGGATTGAGGTCGGGCCTTTGACTAGGTCATTCCAAGACATTTAAATGTTTCCCCTTAAACCACTTGAGTGTTACTTTAGCAGTATGCTTAGGGTCATTGTCCTGCTGGAAGGTGAACCTCCGTCCCAGTCTCAAATCTCTTGAAGACTGAAACAGGTTTCCCTCAAGAATTTCCCTGTATTTAGCGCCATCCATCATTCCTTCAATTCTGACCAGTTTCCCAGTCCCTGCCGATGAAAAACATCCCCACAGCATGATGCTGCCACCACCATGCTTCGCTGTGGGGATGGTATTCTCGGGGTGATGAGAGGTGTTGGGTTTGCGCCAGACATAGCGTTTTCCTTGATGGCCAAAAAACTCAATTTTAGTCTCATCTGACCAGAGTACCTTCTTCCATATGTTTGGGGAGTCTCCCACATTCCTTCTGGCAGACACCAAACGTGTTTGCTTATTTTTTAGTTAAGCAATGTATTTTTTCTGGCCACTCTTCCATAAAGCCCAGCTCTGTGGAGTGTACGGCTTAAAGTGGTCCTATGGACAGATACTCCAATCTCCGCGGTGGAGCTTTGCAGCTCCTTCAGGGTTATCTTTGGTGTCTTTCTTGCCTCTCTGATTAATGCCCTCCTTGCCTGGTCTGTGAGTTTTGGTGGGTGGCCCTCTCTTGGCAGGTTTGTTGTGGTGCCATATTCTTAAAMAWWTKTAATAATGGATTTAATGGTGTTCCGTGGGATGTTCAAAGTTTCKGATCTTTTTTTATAACCCAACCCTGATCTGTACTTCTCCACAACTTTGTCCCTGACCTGTTTGGAGAGCTCCTTGGTCTTCATGGTGCCACTTGCTTGGTGGTGTTGCAGACTCTGGKGCCTTTCAGAACAGGTGTATATGTAATGAGATCATGTGACAGATCATGTGACACTTAGATTGCACACAGGTGGACTTTATTTAACTAATTATGTGACTTCTGAAGGTAATTGGTTGCACCAGATCTTATTTAGGRGCTTCATAGCAAAGGGGTGAATACATATGCACGCACCACTTATTATTTTTTTCATTTCACTTCACCAATTTGGACTATTTTTGTATGTCCATTACATGAAATCCAAATAAAAATATATTTAAATKACAGGTTCTAATGCAACAAAATAGGAAAAGGCCAAGGGGGATGAATAMTTTTGCAAGGCATTGTAATAAGGTGGTTCAGATATACTCAGGTGGTTCAGATATACTCAGGTGGTTCAGATATACTCAGGTGGTTCAGATATACTCAGGTGGTTCAGATATACTCNAGGTGGTTCAGATATACTCAGGTGGTTCAGATATACTCAGGTGGTTCAGATATACTCAGGTGGTTCAGATATACTCAGGTGGTTCAGATATACTCAGGTTGTGCAGATATACTCAGGTTATTCAGATATACTCAGGTGGTGGCATGCTTGCTCAACCACAGGGTACAGTTTGAACAGGAGTCTCTAGAATGAGCCATAGTAACAAACATATGACTGGGGCCGCACAGTAACTTAAACAGGTCAGGCTCTGAACCAGGAAACCAGACTGAGACCTGATGGTTAATAGCATGAGGGAGAGAGAGGCAGTGTGGTGATGAGATCGAATAAAGACATAACAGTCTGGCCATGAGTCTAAACCTATGGAAACATGTCTGAGCTGCCAAAAATGTACTGTATTAACATTGCAAACCAGCAAAAGGAAGTCAGTGGGAAATACCAGAGCGGGAATGTTGAGATATTTTCCTGATTCACTTGTTGAGACTATTTCAGACTTTTCTCATGTCCTATGACAACTCACAGTGATAGAGTGATACAGACAATATGTCAGTTATCATCAACGGCGTTCTTAACAGTTCTAATACAGGTATGTGAGTCAATAGGAAAGTGATATGCTTTAACCCTTTAGACCCCAATAGAATTCTAGAATGCTGCTGTAGTTTGCGGAGAATTTTCGAGATACAACTCATTTTCTCACACGTTTCAAACAAACAGACATAGCTCAAAAACAAAGAACACATGACAAGTACGAGTTAACGTACTTTTAAAGAGCACAACCTCTTCTTTTATATGACGCCACATTCATGTCAATAGGGAGATTTAGAGAATTAGAGGGAGCATACTTAAGGTCACATAGGACACCAGATAAGACAGGAGAATTTCACCAGATAGGACAGACTGACCCTAGCCACGCAGCACATAGACTATTGCAGCATAGATACTGGAGGCTGAGACAAGGGGGGGGGGGCCTGTCCGATGGGGCCAACCAGGCGGGATATAACCCCGCTCACTTTGCCAAAGCAGCCCCCACACCACTAGAGGGAGATCACCAGACCACGAAGATCTCCTCCACCGCACGAGCCTGAGGGTGCGCAAAACCGAACAAGAAGATCACGTCAGTGACTCAACCCACTGAAGCCGAGTATAGAGGGAAAAAAACCTGGCACGACGTGTCGCACCCCTTCTAGGGACGGCATGGAAGAGCACTAGTAAGCCAGTGACTCAGCCCCCATACTAGGGTCAGAGGCAGAGAATCCCAGTGGAGAGAGGGGAGCCGGCCAGGCAGAGACAGCAAGGGCGTTTCGTCGCTCCAGTGCCTTGCCGTTCACCTTCGCACCCCTGGGCCAGATTACACTCAATCATAKGACCCACTGAAGAGATGAGTTTTCAGTAAAGACTTAAAGGTCGAGACCGAGTCTTTGTCTCTCACATGGATTGGCAGACCATTCCATAAAAATGTAGCTCTATAGGAGAAAGCCCTGCCTCCAGCTGTTTGTTTAGAAATTCTAGGGCCTGCGTCTTGTGACCGTAGCGTACGTGTAGGTATGTAGGGGCAGGACCAAATCGGAGAGATAGGTAGGAGCAAGTCCATGCAATGCTTTGTAGGTTAGCAGTAWRACCTTGAAATCAGCCCTAGCCTTAACAGGAAGCCAGTGTAGGGAGTAATATAATMAACTTTTTTGGGTTCTAGTCAAGATTCTAGCAGCCGTATTTAGCACGAACTGAAGTGTATTTAGTGCTTTATCCGGATAGCCGGAAAATAGAGCATCGMGATAGTCTAATCTAGATGTGACAAAAGCATTAGACTATTGCAATGCTCTACTCTCCGGCTACCCAGATAAAGGGTGTGGACTTAGCGATTCCTATGGCATATTKTGGGAGCTACTGTTTTAGAATTAAGACGATAAACAAAATTTCACAATTGTTTTAGAAATTGGCTCCCACTTGTGCTCTCGTTACAGTACCCAGATCCTCTAACGTTATTGCTTTACTCGCTTGAATAATGACAGATGGGCGGGCGGGTGGATGGGTGTATTTCTCTTAAACACTGAAACGAGGGAAATCTTCTTGTCAAAACAGGATGCTCATGCCTGTGGAGTCAGCTGTTGGCCCAAGCCGTGACCTAGCGTCCAATTCCTGTCTGTGTGCATCTGGACTTCCTGTGRGGCCTCTCTTCTGGGCAGGGATCGCCCGTTTCTCAACTGTCAGACAGAATTCACTCAGAATTGAACAGTATTACAGAACTGTACAGGGAAACAGCTCACCAGCTTTAAAGGGCCAATGCAGCAATTTTTATCTCAATATCAAATCATTTCTGCTTAACAAGCTGAAATGGCTCAGCTGACACTGAGCCAACGCTGAGTTGGTGAGTTGTTTCAAGCACATTCTCACCGAGACCAAATGCAATAATATTGACTGTTTTTCTCCGGCAGGTTTTCCCTGGCCCCTCATCCTATAAACCTTTAACATATGTATCTTTTGGACGTCTGTGTCTCTCTGTGATTGTTTTCAATTTAAATGGTCAAAAAGAAACCAAAATAGCTGACCAAAGCTCTATCTGACCAAAACAGGCAGACATTTCAGGAGAAACAGCTCTTACACTAAAAGGACATTATCATAATTTTCACAATTTCACAGTATTATTCCAACCTCATAGTGTGGAAATATATATAAAACACAGGAAAATCACGTTTTTGTCTGCACTGGGCCTTTCAGTTTCTTAACAGGTCAACTCATCATTGGTTTGATTGCTTGTGGGATTGTGTTAAGAGATGGGAAAGGTTTTCATTATGATCCATATACTACTGCATTTCCATAACTTCGTTCCGTTCACAATGGCATTACTAAACTAATGCAAAAGTGAAACAATAGTCACAGTACAGGTATTCATTGTGGAAATATTTCTTAATACCACAGTGCCTTTGCCCCCGGAATAACCGTGTTGTTTTCAGTTGGCTYCGTCTCACGACGGTTCCATGTCATTGTACGGGAATGTTTTTGCAATATGGCGCTATTGAGGATAATTGACTTACTCGCATACCATTTTTTTTATCGTCGGAAATCTCCTGGAAAGTGACTCTTAGTTCCATTTCAGCGCTCGGGTTCTCACACAGTTTCCGTCAGACTACTTTAATTACCCGCTTTGGACTTTCTGAGACAAATGTTTTTTATACAAGAGCTTCACTCTTCATAGTACACTTGAGTTTGATTTGTTGCCTCTACCCAAAGGACAGATCAGATCTATCTGAAGATAAATAGTTMTCTGCATCATCCCAAGCCAACTCTTTTAGTATTCTGCCTGAGTAAACTTTATTCCGGCATAGGGCTTGACGAGTAACTTGGATGCCGCGTTATAAGATAGCTGACACTGAGCCAACGCTGAGTTGGTGAGTTGTTTCAAGCACATTCTCACCGAGACCAAATGCAATAATATTGACTGTTTTTCTCCGGCAGGTTTTCCCTGGCCCCTCATCCTATAAACCTTTAACATATGTATCTTTTGGACGTCTGTGTCTCTCTGTTTCTGTTTGCGTATACAAACTTTATTGTCTACTTTCATGGAAAATCATATAGTGAGGGTAGAGCTACATTTGAATATAAACAAAACAATACATGGCTCTGTGTGTGTATGTTTCCGAACCTACCTCTAGTAACCTGTATCATATGAGTATTTTGACATCTGTATCTCTCTGGCTCCTGTCTTAAATGTACAGCTCTGTGTGTGTTTGTGTACAGAGGTGAAGGACTACGAGCCGCCCTTCGGTAAGGTGAGGGAGCACCCGTGTGTGGAGAGTATGAAGGACAGCGTTCTCAGAGACAGAGGGAGGCCAGAGATCCCCAGCAGCTGGATTAACCACCCAGTAAGTAACAAGGCCTGCTTTCATTATGCACTCACTGATGCATCCTTACACACACATAGGACTAAATACACACACACAAACACACACACGCACATACTGCAGGTGCATAATGCACACATGCGCAGAATAATTATTGCATCATTTACTTGCGCATTCTTCTTTTTTTTTTTTACAATAACGAGGATTAGGTTGAAGTTGCCCCAATCACAGATACAGGTTCAGCAATTTTTTTCATAGTATAATCTGATCTTAGATCTGTGATTAGGGCCAACTTCTATTCCAGTATCTGTCTACTGCTGCTGACTGTGTGTCTCTGTGCTCCACTGCGCCTCTCTCAGGGCATCCAGGTGGTGTGCGGCACCATAGACGAGTGCTGGGACCACGACCCCGAGGCCAGGCTGACTGCTCAGTGTGTGGCCGAACGCTTCAACGACATGGAGCACCCAGACAAGCTGTCTGGACGCAGCAATTCCGAGGAGAAGATCCCCCAGGACGTCTCTGTGACGGAGATCGAAGAGATTGAGAAGTAGGAAKTATGCCTCAAACTACAATGCCCCCTGCTGGGGAGGCTGATAACTACAAGCGACCAAGCAGCTGAGAGAGATTCAAGTGGAGAGTCTGTGTATGTGCTCTGTGTATTTGTCCTGCTTGTGACTCCAAGGAGCAAACAGATTGGATGTGGTGTGTCATGCATGTAAAAGGTAACACRACTGAACAAACCAATCAGAAAGGAAGTGATGGTGTTTTTAAAGATTTACAGCAGTTGCTCCAAAGACGGATCAAGCCATGACTGGACTGGGGAAAATATACAGCCTTCGTAACTAAATACTGTTTGCACTTTATTAATAGCTATGCATACCAAATTGTGTATATTCCGTTACTGTATATTCATGATGACAATACAGTGCAGTTATAGGAAAGAGGGTTACCAATGTGGGAAAGTAAGAGAGCAGTCAATACTGGTAACACTAATAACATTTTAGCCAGTTTTCGACTGGGTGTTTTTKACATTTTTAAAGGTGGCATTGGATGACAAAAGGGACTGGAGGATGGCGCAATATAAAAAAAGCACGGTGAACGTTTCATTTCTGGAAATGATAAAAGGACCGAGCTATGAAATCGAAAATGATTCCAGGCCAATAAGCCCAGGGGAATGCTGATATCATATCCCAAGGACTATGAACTGTAAACGAAAGACTGAATTCAGCCCTGGATGAGAAAAAGGGGAATATAGATATTTTACTCAGAGCTATAAAAGAAAGTGTATTTAATCAACGGAGAATGATAAAGGGAATACAGATATCATAACAAAAGGACAACCGGAAGTACTTTACATGTAGTTTCAGCCCCGCAGTGACTGATACGAGACATTGAAATATAATGACAAGGAAGGGAACTTGATCCTTTCTCAATTAAAGATCTCTAAACCCTGTCTATGTATAACRTTAAAAGCCTTAATTAAAGATTTTCAGTATTCTGCTCTTTTAAAGATGGCGTCTTTTCATTTTCTTGGCGCAGGATTAAATGTTTCTCTTTTTCTTGCCGTCGGTCATTCACCTCGACCTAACTTTAGGTCTGCGGTTTGATTGAATAACCTCAGGTAGTGCATGTCCATTCTCCTTTAGCAAAAGGGATACAGTGTCTTCAGCTTGATCTCTACCCACAGTGTTGAAGGCTCACAGTGTGCAGACTACTCCAATGTGTGTACTACTGCCGGACAGGATATTCGGTCAAACCACATTACAGTAATATGTTAGTTCATTTCACTGCCACTCTGAAGTGGAGTTCTATTTCCTTCTCGTCAGAGTTTCCAATGCTGTCACTGGTTTAGTAGACTATAACACAAGGCTCTCTCAGTTTGACTCAACCTTTAGGTCATATCAGGACATGTTTTGGAGGCTGTATGCTGGTACTTGAATATTGCCAAAGCACATTTCAACAGGTGACCTCCAATTCAATGTTTAAACTACATTGCCTTTCACTTCATATAAAATGACATGTCTGCACCTCTATAGAACCACACTGTGAATGTGTGACAGACAGTTCCTTATCCTCATCCGTGACTCCTTGGTGTTTGTGAGCTGTTTGTTAGGTTAGAGCAGGTTTAGAGCACTGAAACCGTCCTAGCGTTGACAGACCTTTGACCCTTGATCCCGTTCCCGGCCGATAGACTCCGTCAGACAGTGCAGGTCTGTCTCTGCCTGGGCCTCCGCAGCAACTGCCCTGGTTTAACCTAACCTATGTCTGCTGTTCCCCGCGTCCCCTAGCAACGCGGTTGAAAACAAGCTCCCCTGCCAAGACACGAACCGCCAACAAGGAGCTCGCTGCCCGGACTCCCCTACAAATCATCTCTAATTGGGGAATGCACGTGAATGATCTGCTATAGCACCAACGAAGAGGCGGAGGGTGGGGTGTGTTCGCAGCCGCCGCCTTGCTAAATTCAAGGTTAGAAGCCTCTGCTCTCAAGCTATCAATTAGAAATTGGCAAGTGAGAACTCGTAGCTTTGAAGTGCAGTCATATTATATTTAAGCTATATAAATGGAGGCCAGGCTAAATTCTCCCTCCAAAATACATTTACATCCAGSCTGAGTAAAAGGCCTACTGAAAAATGTATAGAGCTGTGAAATGAACTGACTGGACACACACTGGTTGAATCAACGTTGTATCCACGTCATTTCAATGACGAAACATTGAACCAATGTGGAATAGAYGTTGAATTGACGTCTGTGCTCAGTGGGAATGCAGTTGGAGGGTCTCAGAAGAACATTTCTATTCCTAGACCCTCTGTTTATTGGGTGTGTTTCTGTGAATGTTATATAGCACCTCTGGCACTGTCACAGTGGGCGAAACTACAGACATTACAAATTGGAGTCTGGACTAAGCCTGAGGCTATACACAGATGACAAATGATTAACTGTTTTTCATTAAGAATGGGCCAGATGGAACCAAAATGTAAGTTTAGCATGCATTTTTCAATATCAAAATAATGTATGCTATGCTAAATATGCTGTGGCACTGAGGCAGGTGAACACAATCCTCTCTGGAGCCTAAAAATACAGTCTGAGCYACTAAAAGACTAAAGAGGATGTTTTTCCCACTGACAAAAACATTTGTTTATCTTACCAAAGAGAAACCTCTTTAATTTAGTGCCAGATCCAAATAAGCTTTTACCCTTTACCTCATGAGCCACAGAGTATTGGCATGGATCCCCAGAACAATTCTGTTTGGCTGGGGAGAAAAACAGCCATAACATCTGGAATGGTACACTCCCTCACTGTCTGGTTCTGGGAAAGTTGCTAAGCATCTCCTTCGGACAGGGTGCATCCCAAATAGCATCACATTCCCTATATAGTGCACTACTTTTGACCAGAGCTCTTTGGGATGCCGACTATTTCTGAAGTAAATCCTCTCACCCGTGTGTGTTGGTTTGGTCCGCCAACATGAAGACTTCTTTGAGTCAGTGAAACCTGTTGMATGTGTCAGCCTTGTTACTGACTAYATCTCAAAGTTGGCATGCTGCCCTGAGAATAGGATCTATTGACGATACTATGTTGATTGATGCTTTATGGGAAACTGTCTTAACTTTACTGCAGCAAAGGTGTTTGATGCTGTATTTATTATRGGGCTTTGTATTCTTTTTAGTATGGAACTGGCTGACAGACTAAATATGAGTTACGGTTAAGGAGATGGTTGGACTTAAATAGCTTGCACTTAATTATGAATGGATGAACGAATKAATGAATGAACGAATGAATGAACACTCCATTGTCCCGTAGGGAAATTTGAATGCCTGTGTTGTTGCCAGACACATTTCCCTATGGRACAATAAAGTATTCATTCATTCACTTGTTCATTTATCAAAAATGAAGCGCAAGCTATTTATGTCCAAGCTTCCCCTTAACCGTAACCATAACCCTTACTTAGTCCATCAGCCAGTTCCGTACTTAAAGAATACAACAAGTGTCGGYGAAGAGTGAAAACAAGCGCTAAACCGAAATGAGTGTTCTCTTTTTGTTTTGCACTTTATACTGGCAAATAAAAGATTCATTAATATTTKAGCATTTCGGCCTCCTTGGCTCCTTTTATGATTTTTTAATATATWTTTTTTATGGTTTGTTTGCAAGTAACTATTGTTGAACCCTATAACTTACCTATCTATATCTATCTATTACTCATGTTAACTAATGTAAAATAAACATATATGAGGTAATATAAATGTATTTTTTTTATATTTTTTTTATATACTATGTCAATCTATTTTCTTTTTCTAAATCGTCTGAACAGCTGCCAGTAAGGCAGGCAAGCAGTTTTGAGTTATGAGTTATGAGTAACAAAACCATAGAGATCCTATTAAATTATTCGAATTACTAATTCTATTAACAAAACAAATACCTTTTCAATAGCGTGACGTCATATGCCAAAACGAATGACTCAAAAATGCATGAGTAACCGAGCTACATATTTTTTTTGAGGAACACATGTGCCGGAATGAGGAATGCCAAAATAATACGGCATAAACCATTGATACATGCAAAGGGAATTTTATTTTCAGAGCAGCTTTATTGAGCTCCCGGCACCTTGTTTTGAGAGCTGTGTTCACAAACGTTGCTGTCTGTAGTCTGGCCAGCAGACAAAAGCAATGGTCATTTTAGGCTAAATAGGCCTACAGCTAGTCGATCTGTATCAAGGTAATATTGGGTTGACGGAATGGACGACCCACGAACGCGCAAATAGTTCTGTGCGCCAGTGTCTGCAACAAACCTAACCAAACTATGAAAGATAGCAACCTAGCAACGAAGGAAAACATTTGGATGCGATGATTCAGCAAGAATTTAAATACTCTTTGCACCCTATGCTTTATCGTATGAGTATTACTTTATGTGTCACTTTGTCAATCAGCATCACACATTTTTCTGCACCACATTCACGAAACATGTTGAAGTAACTCAAAGCCTTCACTGACTGAGGACTTTCATAGTGAGAATAATACAATTTTGAAATGTGCTTATATATAATTCAATAATCGATGCAGGACATTAATCAATGCAATATTCATAGCAAGTATAATTATTTCATTATGTTGAAATTTGATTGAGGAAATTCTTCTTGTAATGTGTATTTCACCCAATAGAGGGCACAGTTGTCCTATTAGACATTTCCAAATATCTAAAGCATCAGCAGAAGATGTTGTTTAAACACAGTAGTACATGACTCATTAATTGGCCGGAAAACAAAATAAATGTATCCTGTTTGTATACGGCATTGTGTGCATTTTCATAACTTGCATATATCTCATGAATTAGTATCAACGTAGGGGCTGAGTTAGAGAAAAATGAAAGACGTTTTCAATTCTAAATGTCTTACTCATAGCCACTGACCAACCAAACAAACACTGGAGTCATTCTGTGTCCTGGTGAGTCATAATTGGAATGGCACCCTTTGGCACTTACTGATGTACACACACTTAGTATCAACGTAGGGGCTGAGTTAGAGAAAAATGAAAGACGTTTTCAATTCTAAATGTCTTACTCATAGCCACTGACCAACCAAACAAACACTGGAGTCATTCTGTGTCCTGGTGAGTCATAATTGGAATGGCACCCTTTGGCACTTACTGATGTACACACACACTCACACACACACAGAGAGGGACACTGTTTTTTTTCAGTATTACATCACCATGCAATTCCACTTACCCTTTAACATTGCTGCCGGGCACAGTATAATATTTCACATAAACGCATGATAACTCTTTGCATAAGAGTTGCTGAAATACGAAACCCGTCACTCTATACTCCCAGCCCTCCAATCACAGTGTTCACTAACCCGATTAACCCTTTGAGTGGGTGGCAAGAGAGGGCATGGAAAAAAAACACTCGGCCAAAACACAATTTCTTCACATTTCTGCTGATGTAATGCCAAGCACAGCGGGAAACAAGCTAAGGCCAAATCTGCTATCATCCAGACATGGGGTTACCATGGCAACTCATTGTTCATCATCTGTCATAGCAAGCTGATGTACTGTATGTGTTGGTGAGAGTAACAAACAACCGCAGTGAAGCTCGATCAAGAGTGGGGAGGACAACGTACACAAATAATTATAGCACAGTACAACTGAATATCAACTCAGCTTTCAGCTGCTCAGTCAATAAAACGAGTGAGACTGATATTTTATATATTTTACCTTTATTTTATCAGGTTGTCCTACTGAGACTAATGTCTATTTTATAGATGAGCCATACATACATTACAGAAAATACACAAATGCAAGCAGAAAGCAAAACAAACACCTCATCAGTAATAAAGTCCTCAATTAGCTTTCTGAATTTCCCTAAAGGCACCAAAACAACACACTTAAGAAAATTTTGAAGATTGTCCCACAAATAAGGTGCAAGAAAAGTAAAAGCGGATTCATCTAACTCAGGAGAGACCAAAGGAATTTCCAGAGTTAGCCGTCCCTGAGACCGGGTGTGGTAACACGTATGTTTAGTAAAGACGTTAGGTACAGCGGGACTTTTTCCGCCCGTAATCAAGCACAGTGCGCTATGATAAACTGCATCTAACGGCTTCAATGAAGTGGCAGCATGCGTTCATATAGATGATGTCGCCGTAGTCTAGGACCGATARGAACGTCGACTGAATAATCTGCTTTCTACTTTTTAGTGAGTGGCAGGACCTATTTCTAACGGAGAAGCCCATTTTTAGTCTCAGCTTCTTAACCAACCCATCATCTAAGATTTATAAAAGACAGCATTTCATCTATCCAGATGCCCAGATATTTGGTCACCATCCAAAGTATACAGTGCTTTCGGAAAGTATTCAGACCCCTTGACTTTTTCAAGGGGTCTGGGGGGTTCACTCATCAATCTACACACAATATCCCATAATGACATAGCAAAAACAGGTTTTTAGAAATGTTTGCAAATTTATAAAAAACAAAAAACTTTAATATCTCATTTACATAAATATTCAGACCCTTTACTCAGTACTTTGTTGAAACACCTTTGGCAGYGATGACAGCCTCAAGTCTTCTTGGGTATGACGCTACAAGCTTGGCACACCTGTATTTGGGGAGTTTCTCCCATTCTTCTCTGCAAATCCTCTGAAGCTCTGTCAGGTTGGATGGGGAGCGTCACTGCACAGCTATTTTCAGGTCTCTCCAGAGATGTTAGATCGAGTTCAAGTCCGGGATTTTTCTGGGCCACACAAGGACATTCAGAGACTTGTCCCGAAGCCACTCCTGCGTTGTCTTGACTGTGTGCTTAGGGTCGTTGTCCTGTTGGAAGGTGAACCGTCGCCCCAGTCTGAGGTCCTGAGTGCTCTGGAGCAGGTTTTCATCAAAGATCTCTCTGCACTTTCCTAATTTCATCTTTCCCTTGATCCTGACCAGTCTCCCAGTCCCTGCCACTGAATAACAWACCCACAGCATGATGCTGCCACTACCATGATTCACCGTAGGGATGGTGCCTGGTTTCCTCCAAACGTGACGCTTGGCATTCAGGCCAAAGAGTTCAATCTTGGTTTCATTAGACCAGAGAATCGTGTTTCTCATGGTCCGAGAGTCCTTTAGGTGCCTTTTGGGAAACTCCAAGCGGGCTGTCATGTGCCCTTCACTGAGAAGTGGCTTCCTTCTGGCCGCTCTTACCATAAAGGCCTGATTGGTGGAGTGCTGCAGAGATGGTTGTCCTTTTTGAAGGTTCTCCCATCTCCACAGAAGAACTCTGGAGYTCTGTCAGAGTGACCATCGGGTTCTTGGTGACCTCCCTGACCAAGGCCCTTCTCCCCCGATTGCTCAGTTTGGCTAGGTGGCCAGCTCTAGGAAGAGTCTTGGTGGTTCCAAACTGGAGGCCACTGTGTTCTTGGGGACTGTCAATGTGTAACGATCGACGTCCTCCTCGGATGAGGAATAGGAAAGATCGGACCAAAATGCAGCGTGGTACGTGTCCATGTTAAATTTATTATAACTGAACACTAAATACAAAATAACAAAAGTGAAACAACGAAAATCGAAACAGTCCTGAAAGGTGACACAACACAAAACAGGAAACAACTACCCACAAACACCAGGTGGGAAAAGGCTACCTAAATATGGTTCTCAATCAGAGACAACGATAGACAGCTGCCTCTGATTGGGAACCATACCAGGCCAAACACATAGAAATACAAAACATAAAATGAAACACATAGAATGCCCACCCCAACTCACGCCTTGACCAAACCAAAATAGAGACATAAAAAAGGAACTAAGGTCAGGACGTGACACAATGCTGCAGAAATGTTTTGGTACCATTCCTTTTGTAAATAAGGTATTTAGGTTTTTTMTTTGTAAGAAATTTGCAAACATTTCTAAAAACCTGTTTTCGCTTTGTCATTATGGAGTAATGCATGTAGATTGATGAGGAMCATATTTTATTTTATAAATTGTAGAATAAGGCTGTAACGTAACAAAATGTAGAAAAAGGGAAGGGTTCTGAAWAATTTCCGAATGCACTGTGTGCTTAAATCATCAGAGTTATTTTTATGTGCTCGAGAGAACAACATATACTTAGTTTTACTTGCATTCAATACTMATTTCAGGTCAATAAAGTTTTTCTGTAATACAATTAAGGCAGACTGTAGTTCAGATAGAGCCTGGTCAACCCTGGAGGCATTAGCACACAACAGTATTATCGGCATACAACTGCAAGATACAATTTGTCACAGACAAGTCGATATTGTTCATGTAAACAGTAAAAAGTACAGGACGAATCGACCCCTGCGGGACACCTTTCGTAATATCCAGGAAACCTGATTTAACACCACCAGTAGATACACATTGAGTTTTATCTGTCAAGTAATTTTTCAAGTAGTTACATGCAGCCTGGTCTAGGCCAATTGAGTTAGCAGTGAGTGATCAACACTATCAAAATACTTTGACAGGTCAATGAAGAAGGCAGCACAATGTTGCCTTTTATCCATACAGTTAACCACATAATTTACAACTAGCAGCAGAGATAGTGCYATGACCTGGTATAAAACCCGACTGATGTACAGTACCAATCAAAAGTTTGGACACCAACTTATTCAAGGGCTTTTCTTTATTTTTGACTATTTTCTACATTGTAGAATAATAGTGAATACATCAAAACTATGAAATAAAACATATGGAATCATGTAGTAATCAAAATGGTGTTAACCAAATCAAAATATATTTGAGATTTGAGATTCTTCAAAGTAGCCACCCTTTGCCTTGATGACAGCTTTGCACACTCTTGGCATTCTCTCAACCAGCTTCACCTGGAATGCTTTTCCAACAGTCTTGAAGAAGTTCCCACATATGCTGAGCACTTGTTGGCTGCTTTTCCTTCRCTCTGCAGTCCAACTCATCCCAAATCATCTCAATTGGGTTGGGGTCGGGTGATTATGGAGGCCAGGTCATCTGATGCAGCACTCCATCTYTTTCCTTCTTGGTCAAATAGCCCTTACAGAACCTGGAGGTGTGTTGAGTCATTTTCCTGTTGAAAAATAAATGATAGTCCCACTGCAAACCAGATGGGATAGCGTATCGCTTCAGAATGCTGTGGTAGTCATGTTGGTTAAGTGTGCCTTGAATTCTAAATAAATCACAGACAGTGTCACCAGCAAAGTGCCCCCACACCATAACACCTCCTCCTCCCTGCTTGACGGTGGGAACCACACATGCAGAGATTATCCATTCACCTACTGTGCGTCTCACAAAGACCCGGCGGTTGGAACCAAAAATCTCTAATTTGGACTCATCAGACCAAAGGACAGATTTCCTCCGGTCTAATGTCCATTGCTCGTGTTTCTTGGCCCAAGCAAGTCTCTTCTTCTTATTGGTGTCCTTTAGTAGTGGTTTCTTTGCAGCAATTTGACCATGAGGGGCTGCAGGGTAGCCTAGTGGTTAGAGCGTTGGGCTTGTAACCGAAAGGTTGCAAGTTCAAATCCCTGAATTGACTAGGTATAAAATCTGTCTTTCTGCCCCCTGAACAAGGCAGTTAACCCACTGTTTCTAGGCCATCATTGAAAATAAGAATTTGTTCTTAACTGACTTGCCTGGTAAAATGAAGGCCTGATTCACGCAGTCTCCTTTGAACTGTTGATGTCTGTTACTTGAGCTCTGGGAAGAATTTATTTAGGCTGCAATTTCTGAGGCTGGTAACTCTAATGAAGTTATCYTCTATGGCAGAGGTAATTCTGGGTCTTCCTTTCCTGTGGCGGTCCTCATCATCATAGCGCTTGATGGTTTTTGCGCACTTGAAGAAACTTTCAAAGTTCTTGAAATGTTCTGCATTGACTGACCTTCATGTCTTAAAGTAATGATGSACTGTCGTTTATCTTTGCTTATTTGAGCCATAACATGGACTTGGTCTTTTACCAAATATGTCTATCTTCTGTATACCACCCATACCTTGTCACAACACAACTTATTGCCTCAAACACATGAAATGTACTTTTTTCAAGGCACACCTGTTAATTGAAATGCATTCCAGGTGACTACCTCATGAAGCTGGTTGAGAGAATGCCAAGAGTGTGCAAAGCTGTCATCAAGGTAAAGGGTGGCAACTTTGAAGAATTTCAAATGTAAAATATATTTTGATTTGTTTAACACTTTTACTACATGATTCCATATGTATTATTTCATAGTTTTGATGTCTTCACTATTATTCTACAATGTAGACTGATACTGTACATTTAGAATACATTTAAAAGATAATAAAGATCTTAGCTGAGAATTAATCACTCTAATATTTTAACTAGGCAAGAGCGTTTAGAAATAAGGTGATAATTAATAAAATAATGATCTCCCCATAGCTATAGGATCATATGATGTTCAGATGAYGCTCTTCTAGGCATTGCCTCAGGCTTGTGCTGCTGTAGCAGTGCACAGTAAGTTAAGTAGAAAAGCTCCATTTCGTAAATKAGTTGATTTGCCATTAGGATAAGACTCCCAGTCAGCCCGAACCCAGGAGAAACAGAGATGCGAAATAGATGATTCTACAGCATTAAGAGCCATAAGCCCAGTTCTTCGTTTTAGACATGTCTTTGTTTGAATGGGGTCAGAGGATGGAGGGATGAAGGAGAAGAAGAGAGAGAGTGCTGCCCCCACTTCCTCTGTCTGTGTGGACTATCAAGTTATTGTGGCTTGTCCAGTCACTTAGACTTGAATAGAGGAAGGACTTACCAAGAACACAGTCATTGCATCRTTCATTAAATGCACCCATAGTCTACAAGCAGGTGACACAGCAGCACTGCTGTGAGTGAATGGTATCATGTTATCACTTTCGGCCACTGCGTTCTCGTGTCACAGACGCATAGTCACTGGGGAATTCACTGCCTAGCAGCCAGCCTTGTTGGCAGACAGCCTAACCCCCCCCCCCCCCCTYCTTCTTTCCATCTCTCCCGCCCTCATTTTCTCCATGAGGCCGGCTCAGTTTAACTTGATTTCAGAGATGTGAATGGTGCACTGTGAGACGATGGAGCTAGGGCAACCAGGGAAGAAATGATTAGACACAGCAAGGCCATTGTGGCACGGTCTGGGCCAAGGGCTGCTCTGTATTGAGTCTCAGTTGCTGCATGGCTTTTTGATAACACTTTTTTGTTTTTTACAGACCAGGCCTGCAGGTTATTCTGACTACAAATCGTGAGAAGACTGTTTTAATAGATCCCTGGAAGAGGAGTGGTCGGTTTCAAGAATGTATTGTGAATTTGAACCTTGAATTAACCTCTACAATCCTACATTTTGTATCATTATGGGAAAGCACATGACACATTCTTTCACTGTCAGCAAAGGAAAGACAGAGGAAAGGTAGAGGAAAAGTAGGCTGAAGGGTTCATTCATGTATTGTGTCTTTACTATGTATGATTCTCTTTGACCTCTAGAATGGCCTGAAGGGGCCCCCTTGTGGCCACTTAAATATGATGCGTTCCTAATACAGGTAACTACCCCAATACAATACACTTGCACACAAATTGCTTATTGCTTTCTGGCTCCTGCAGTTATCTTTGTTTCATTACGGTCAATACACMTTCACTAACAACCTTGCTTCCACCTCTTGCTAACAATCTGGTTTGTGATATCCTACTGATTAAATGTCTGAGGTCAATTACATGTTCGCTGACAATGCTATCATTCATTCACATTCTTTTTCTATATCATTGACATTGACTTTAGGGTGAAATTTGACCTTAAGGCCCGCATGCAGTCTTTGTAATTTCATTTTTTATCATCACTTTATGTCTAATAAATCAATGTATGTGTTAATTTAATGMGAATAACTATACAATCATTTATATCCCTGAGCCTCCTTTGGCACTTGAAATGCTCATTCTGATCTTGTGGGCATTAGGAAACAAATGTGAATATATTTACAGTACCAATCAAAAGTTTGGACACACCTACCCACTCAAGGGTTTTTCTTTATTTTTACTATTTTCCTCATTGTAGAACAATAGTGAAGAAATGAAAACTGTGAAATAACACATATGGAATCATGTAGTAACCAAAAAAGTCTTAAACATATCGAAATATATTTTATATTTGAGATTCTTCAAAGTGGCCACTCTTTGCCTTGATGACAGCTTTGCACACTCTTGGCATTCTCTCAACCAGCTTTATGAGGAACACTTTTCCAACAGTCTTCAAGGAGTTCCCACATATGCTGAGCACTTGTTGGCTGCTTTTCCTTCCAACTCATCCTTAACCATCTCAATTGGGTTGAGATCGGGTGACTGTGGAGGCCAGGTCATCTGATGCAGCACCATCACTCTCCTTCTTGGTCAAATAGCCCTTACACAGCCTGGAGGTGTGTTTTGGGTCATTGTCCTGTTGAAAAACAAATTATAGTCTAAATGCAAACCAGATGGGATGGCGTATCGCTGCAGAATGCTGTGATAGCTATGCTGGTTAAGTGTGCCTTGAATTCTAAATAAATCAAAGACAGTGTCCCAGCAAAGCACCCCCACACCATCACACCTCCTCCTCCATGCTTCACGGTGGGAACCACACATGCAGAGATAATCCGTTCACCTACTGTGCGTCTCACAAAGACACGGCGGATGGAACCAAAAATGTTAAATTCGGTTTCCACCGGTCTAATGTCCATTGCTCGTGTTTCTTGGCCCAAGCAAGTCTCTTCTTCTTATTGGTGTCCTTTAGTAGTGTTTTTTCCCCAGCAATTCGACCACGAAGGCCTGATTCACGCAGTCTCCTTTGAACAGTTGATGTTGASATGTGTCTGTTACTTGAACTCTGTGAAACATTTATTTGGGCTGCAATCTGAGGTGCAGTTAACTCTAATGAATTTGTCCTCTGCAGCAGAGGTATCTCTGGGTCTTCCTTTCCTGTGGCGGTCCTCATKAGAGCCAGTTTCATCATAGGGCTTGATGGTTTTTGCACACTTAAAGAAACTTTCAAAGTTCTTGAAATATTCTGTATTGACTGACCTTCATGTCTTAAAGTAATGATGGACTGTCATTTATCTTTGCTTATTTGAGCTGTTCTTGCCATAACATGGACTTGGTCTTTTACCAAATAGGGCTATCTTCTGTATACCACCCATACCTAGTCACAACACAACTTATTGCCTCAAACACATTACATTTACTTTTGACAAGGCACACCTGTTAATTTAAATMATTTAAAGGTGACTACCTCATGAAGCTGGTTGAGAGAATGCCAAGAGTGTGCCAAGTTGTCATCAAGGCAAAAAGTGGCTACTTTGAAGAATCTCAAATATAAATTATATTTTGATTTGTTTATCACCTTTTTGGTTACTACATGATTCCATATGTGTTATTTTATAGTTTTGATGTCTTCAATATTATTCTACAATGTAGAAAATAGTAAAAATAAAGATAAACCCTTGAATGAATAGGTGTGTTCAAACTTTTGACTGGTACTGTACATACACAGTCCTGATTGGCTGATAGGATGGTCTAGAGACCACCCCCTTACCCAAATGAACAGTTATCGGTCTTTTATAATCAGATCACATTGTGACATCATGATGTGGGCCAAAAGTTCCATCCCTATCAGACCTCAGGATAAGACCCAGATAGAGACAGTTCGAAAGTCATAAATGCTTATTACAAAAACAGGGGGCAGGCAAATGACAGGTCAAGGGCAGGCAGAGGTCAGTAATCCAGCGCAGTGTCACAAGGTACAGAATGGCAGGCAGAATGGTCAAAACCAGGAGAACTAGAAAACAGGGACTAGAGAGAAAAACAGGAGTACGGGAATAACGCTGGTAGGTTTGACGAGACAAGACGAACTGGCAACAGACAAACAGAAAACACAGGTATAAACGCACAGGGGATAATGGGGGYGGCAGCGTAGCCAAGTGGTTARAGCGTTGGACTAGTAACCGAAAGGTTGCAAGTTTGAATCACCGAGCTGACAGGCTACAAATCTGTCGTCCTGCCCCTGAACAAGGCAGTTAACCCACTGTTCATAGGCCATCATTGAAAATAAGAATTTGTTCTTAACTGACTTGCCTAGTTAAATAAAGGGAAAATAAAGGGAAAATGGTTGACACCTGGAAAAACAGTGTGACAATCACACCTGAACAGGCTGAAATTCCAGTTTTTTTTCAAACTGCTCTTACACAGAAAGGACATTTTTACATTTCGAACTAGGTTTCCATCCAATTGGAGACAGATTTTCATGGGAATATTAGAMATCTGCTGAATTCTTTTTTGCATTTTCCCACCAGTGGTGGGTTTCCACCAAAACTGACTTGTTGCAGATAAAAATCTGAGTGCACACAAAATTGACTTTTTCGCTTAAGTTTTCATGCAAAATCTTTTCGAAAGTTGTATGTGTTTCCATCGCATTTTCAACTCTAGTTTTGTCACAAAAACGTTTGCGTTAAATAGCAAATGTGTCTACTCTGGTCTTGGTACATGCGCTACAGCCAACAGCTCGCAGACACAGTGCAGGTAGGCTGTGCAGGTAGGATCGTCTACATGATGAGATTATTATGGATAAGAGCGAGAATATTTGTATTTGTCAAACGGCAGTCAAGCATCAACCATCAATCATCAGAAGACCCTCGTTATTTATTGGAAAGGAGCATCAAGATCACTGTGCACTTTCACCACCCTGTGAAGTTCATCATAACATATTTCAGCTGTAGCCTAGTAAACTGCATGGTTTCCCAAGTCGTAGTGGGAGGACCACACACTGTGTCATCACGTGACTCCAAGTTTACTTCGATATGATGGTGGTTATATCAATATTTGCTCATAAAGGCGGTTCCACCGCCATTTCCCGCGTAATTAATTTTACAGACACAAAAAGTTCCCACTATGTCAAACAAACAAATGATCTGTAGGCATTTATAAAATTGTACCAAAACTTCCTGTTTCCATCACAGCTGTCGTGATTTTTTTTTTTTTTACGTGGTATGACTTTACTCGCATAAAGCCTGTGGATGGAAACTTGGTTTAGAGTGTGGAAATATCATGAAAATACTGAAAAATCCAGTTTTAATTGCACTGCTCCTTTAAAACCGACATGGAACCTGTTTGGATAATTTGTCATCATGATTGATGCCATTCAGTGGAGCAGTCTTCTGCTCTTCTTGTATAGAGTATTGCTGCCAGAATATTGCTGTCTATTTTTTGGGGTGTCACCCAAGTAACATCTCATAAATCTGTTGTTTTTCAAATTAAAATGGCAAGCGTTGGAAGTTCAAGAATGTCAGAACGAGGCTATTCKTCAGCCGAGGCAGCTTGGAAATTGGGAGGCACACTTGTTTTCAACATCTGAATCATATTTTTGTCTGTGGAATGATGTCAGGCGAAGTTCAACTGGTTTTTCACATGGAACATTTCTCATTCCTGAATTGCAGGCCATCAACCTCAGGAGGCATCATGGGAAGCAGCTAGGTCCTACAGACCTTTTAGTATAGGAAGGCGTTTTGTTAATAGCTGTGCTCTCTAGTGTCCTTGTTCTTTGAAGCGTCAGCTGTGTTTTTGTGTCAGCTGCCCTGACTAGCTGTGTTATTATTATAATCATTTGAAATGCAGTTACATGCTTGATCTTGACCAGAACAATTGTTTAAAAGACGTTACAAAGCTTCTCAGATCTTTTCAGACCTCAAAAGTGGTCTTTTGGAACCTCTTTTTCTAAGAGCGTATAGTACTCCTAACTAACACAACCCATTTTGGGGATGATTGATATGATATTGCAAGTATGTCTTGACATGTCGGGCAAGCCAGAGTCCGTAGTCTCACATTGTCTGCCTACTACTATGCAAAGTGCTGTAAATCTGTCCAAGTGAGACTATAGTCAATGTGACTCACTCTCAGACATACACACTTTCAGAGCAAATTTCCCCACTTACGGTTGAGTGAATGAATGAAAGCTGCCAACCAGGGTTAAGACAGTTGATACCCACATATTAACACCTAGAGCTCCTTTGGCTTCCTGCCCCCTTTAACACCACTTTGCATAACCAAAGGTTGTTTGTGTTAAAAGGAAATGAACAATGCTTTGGTGAAATTGAATTAGTATTATGTTGCCATAGAAACGTGATTTAATTTGGGCAGGATTAATAGAGCGATTATGCAGGTGCCTTTAATAACACTTGTATTTATTTTTAACCTGTTCCTACCTTTGTAATACATGAGTAGAACCCAACTGTAGGTTGACTATGTGAACGTGTTGAAAAGGACACAACAATGGCTTGCATTTGTCTCTATTTTATGCATTTTTACCTTGTAGAGTACTATAGGCTTTCCAGGTCTGTTTTCAGTTTTTTTTATTTGTTTGCTTGATAAAATAGGGTGTCTTTGGTCCGAATAAATAGAGATACTATTACAATTGTACCTTGTAGACCTATTTTCCACTTGTGACTGTGATGTACAGCTGCATATGCTGTGCCTTTCCAGAGGTTGTATCACTGTTAGAATAGGGAGAGCTCAATCGAGACAATTCGTGCAGGCTCTGGAGCAACGCATGCTGTTAAGCCCGTTATATTGTTAAAAGTCCCTGCTTTCATACATAAACATTGAAATCGTTTCCAACTCTATTTGGTAAATTGTCGAGCTTGTATAATAAGAGAAAGAAGCTGTTAAAAAGATTCTAAAGAATAGACTAAACATCTGGCTATGTTATAAACCAAAGAGGACAAAACATCCTGTCTCTGTGTTTTTACATGCAAGTKATGTTAGTTAAATTATTGTCCTTTTTATAATATAATTTGGTAAGTTACTTGCCCTGGCTTTTATGTAGCTTCTTTAGGTTATTGTGCAAGGCAAGGCAAGTGGTAATGCTGGAACTTCATGTGTTTGCTTTTCTGAATCCTCTTGATTTCCAACTAGTATAACAGATTGTGCCACCAGATAACACTCTGCACTACAATTCACACGCCATCTGCATGAAATTGGAGGCATCGTTAAAAAAGCACATTGCAAAATACGTATTTCTCAGAACTGYGGCAATGAGGGAGGTCATCGGCGACTTGCCCCAGCTTACATAACGAGAAGAAGCACAATTTTGAGTGATTTGAGATGATCGGAGGCCTACTGTKTGAAACCCCGACAAATTGCTTGAACCGATCGATAGATGTAAAGAATGGGACTTCTACTCCAAAGCTCTCAGACAGACTATGTCTGTTTCAAATACCCATTAATTTGGATGGTATTGTACCACCAGCAGGCCTCTTTATCTTCTCAACCTCAGAGCAGACCCTACTTATCCCTTATGAGCCAACAGACAAATAGAGGATCATGACTATTTTCAACCTAATGTTGCTCACCACCAATGACAGTAAATATTTGTGCTTTGCTTGAGAGCAAAGAGGGCATTTTTGCCCCCTTTTTATGCCTATTTGTGTACACTTGTGAGCCATGACAAGTAAGTTATGAACCTCAGATTGCGTACTCAATTTTAAGCCCCCAACCCGACATCTTGAACGAGAATGGCTTACCAAGAAAAGCGTCCGAAAGGAAGCTGAAGAGCGAAGGCCCAGCTGAACTCCCGCCATCTTGAATCTTCGTATGCAAGGCCTTGTGGTTGAGTAAGCACCTGCCGACTGTCTTAAATATTCTCTGTAGCGGCATGCCTCTTTAAAGAATTAATGAAAGCCAGTAAACAAGAAACAATGAAAGACAGAGAGGAACAAACATACACTCAAGGCTCTCTCTCAGGAGACAGAAGCAAGCGAATCTGCCCTGTCCAGCATCTGGACCCAAAGCAGCTTGTGTTCATCTGTGCTGTGACAATGCCATTGAAACAATCTTCACAGCATTGTATTTTTCATAGATTATGTTACTGTTGTGGAGGCTAATGTTACTGTTSTGGAATATGCAGGCATTTGTGATGAATGAGAGACACTTTCTCTAGCTGAATTCGACCCTTTGGCTCTGAGCTGCGATAATAGCACACTTATGCAGTGGTTTGTCTGTATTACAGACCTAATCCGATTCTGGTCTACCTGCAAGGCATCACACTATCACTCTTTCTTTAATACTGTTCTCCCTTAGTCTATTATTCTTTATCCTGTCTCAGCCTATACAATCTTGCTGCTTTGTTCATTCCTTGAATTCCCCTCTTAAATCTGTGCCTGTCTTTCSCACCATCCTTCATCTGCTTCTCTTTATCCCCCTCTTATCTCTCTCTATCCAGGCTCGCCGTTAAGCTGGCCCAAGCTGCAATTACCCACCAATGTTCTACAATGAATATTCTTTCCATTTTCTATGTGAYCCAATGGTCACTTGTTCTGTACATTGACTGTGAAAGTTGATAGCCYCTTATGTGTTCATTGTGCTGTTGTTGTTATAAGGTATAACAAGTCAGTAATTTACACCACACTGAGGCAACACAGATTTTGCATTGGAGGGAAGTGAGTTGAATAAAATGATCGTTAGATAGGCTCTCTATTGAATTATGTTCATATCATATTCTTCTTTATATCTATTAATATTCAATGTTTCTCAAGGTCACTGTTTAAAAAATGATATTCAATGGCCTTGTATTTCATAGAAAAGCCTACTTCATTATTGTTCAGGGTAAAATGCTGTGAAGAGATATTTTCAAGGGCAAGGACTGTGCATTTTGACTTGAATTATGAACCTAATATAAACATAACAGCCAAGTATGCAACAAATACTCTATTCCAGCAACGTGTCAAGTTGTACCTTTTTTTGATTTATTTATATCAGTTGAAYATAAAGTGGTATGCATTATAGTAATAAGTACTGTTATAATACCCACRTTAGTTTTCCCTCCAGGGATGTAAACTACCCATGAGTCTTTCTTCTCTCATGGAAAATATTGTGATGAATATGTTTGATTTTGCACAATATTATATCCAATATTATAGCCTTTAAATCAACCAATCATTAAATCTATTGATCTTCAATCAATCGTATCACACTCAATTWAAAAAAAACTCACCCATTTTCTCTGTTGATGCCTCCTTATGTAAAAAGCGTAGAATAAAAGCTGTAAACTGTACTATCCAGAGAGCTACAGTGCATTCGGAAAGTATTCAGATTGTTCCACATTTTGTTACATTACAGCCTTATTCTAAAATTGATTAAATACATTTGGTTCCTCATCAATCTACACACAATACCCCATAACAGGTTTTTAGAAATGTTTCCAAATTTATCCATTGAAAACAGAAATACCTCATTTACATAASTATTCAGACCCTTTGTAAGAGACTCGAAATTGAGCTCAGGTGCATCCTGTTTCCATGGATCATCCTTGAGATGTTTCAACAACTTGATTGGAGTCCACCTGTGGTAAATTCAATTGATTGGACATGATTTGGAAAGGCACACACCTGTCTATATAAGGTCCCACAGTAGACAGTGCATGTCAGAGCAAAAACCAAGCTTTGAGGTCGAAGGAATTGTCTGTAGAGCTCCGAGACAGGATTGTGTGGAGGCACAGATCTTGGGAAGTGTACCAAAAAAATTCTGCAGCATTGAAGGTCCCCAAGAACACAGTGGCCTCCGTCAWTCTATAATAGAAGAAGTTTGGAACCACCAAGACTCTTCCTAGAGCTGGCCGCCCAGCCAAACTGAGCAATCTGGGGAGAAGGGCCTTGGTCAGGGAGGTGACCAAGAACCTGATGGTCACTCTGATAGAGCTCCAGAGTTCTTCTGTGGAGATGGGAGAACCTACCAGAAGGACAACCATCTCTGCAGCACTCCACCAATCAGGCCTTTATGGTAGAGTGGCCAGACGGAAGCGACTCCTCAGTAAAAGGCACATGWCAGCCCGCTTGAGTTTGCCAAAAGGCACCTAAAGGACTCTCAGACCATTGGAAACAAGATTCTCTCGTCTGATGAAACCAAGATTGAACTCTTTGGCCTGAATGCCAAGCATCCCGTCTGGAGGAAACCWGGCACCATCCATACGGTGAAGCATGGTGGTGGCAGCAGCATGCTGTGGGGATGTTTTTCAGCGTTAGTGCCTGGGAGGGATCGAGGGAAAGATGAACAGAGCAAAGTACAGAGAGATCCTTGATGAAAACCTGCTCCAAAGCACTCAGGATCTCAGACTAGGGCAAAGGTTACCCTTCCAACAGGACAACGAGAATGCCCCTCTCCCCACCGATGTGATTACTACTTCTGAGGGTTTAGCGCTTGAGGCAGTCACCTCATACAAGTACTTGGGAGAATGGCTAGACGGTRCACTGTCCTTCTCTGAGCACATATCAAAGCTGCAGGCTAAAGTTAAATCTAGACTTGGCTTCTTCTATCGTAGTCGCTCCTCTTTCACCCCATCTGCCAAATTAACCCTGATTCAGATGACCATCCTACCCATGCTAGATTACGGAGATGTAATTTATGGATCGGAAGGTAAGGGTGCTCTCAAGCAGCTAGATGGACATTACCATTCGGCCATCAGATTTGCCATCAATGCTCCTTATAGGACACATCAGTGCACTCTATACTCCTCTGTAAACTGGTCATCTTTGTATACCCGTCGCAAGACCCACTGGTTGTTGCTTATTTATAAAACCCTCTTAGGCCTCACTCTCCCCCTATCTGAGATATCTACTGCTGCCCTCATTCTCCACACACAAAACCCCTTCTGCCAGTCACATTATGTTAAAGGTCCCCAAAGCACACACATCCCTGGGTCGCTCGTCTTTTCAGTTCGCTTCAGCTAGCGACTAGAATGAGCTGCAAAAAAACACTCAAACTGGACAATTTTATCTCCATCTCTTCATTCAAAGACTCAATCATGGAAACTCTTACTGACAGTTTGTGGCTGCTTCGCTTGATGTATTCTTGTTTCTACCTTTTTGCCCTTTGTGGTGTTGTCTGTGCCCAATAATGTTTGTACCATGTTGTGCTGCTGCCATGTCGTGTTGCTACCATGTTGTTGTCACGTTGTGTTGCTACCATGCTGTGTTGTTATGTGTTGCTGCCATGCTATGTTGTTGTCTTAGGTCTCTCTTTATGTAGTGTTGTGGTGTCTCTCTTGTCGTGATGTGTGTTTTGTCCTATATTTTCTATTTTTAATCCCAGCCCCCTTGCACACAGGATACCTTTTGCCTTTTGGTAGGCCATCATTGTAAATAAGAATTTGGTCTTAACTGACTTGCCTAGTTAAATAAAGGTTAAATAAAATGACCCTAAGCACACAGCCAAGACAAAGCAGGAGTGGCTTCGGGACAAGTCTCTGAATGTCCTTTAGTGGCCCAGCTAGAGCCCGGACTTGAACCAAATCAAACATCTCTGGAGAAACCTGGAAWTAGCTGTGCAGCAACGCTCCCCATCCAACCTGACAGAGCATGAGTGGATCTGCAGAGAGGAAATCAAGAAACTCCCCAAATACAGGTGTGCCAAGCTTGTAGCGTCATACCCATGAAAAGTCAAGGCTGTAATTGCTGGGTCGGAATAGTTATGTAAATGTGATATTTCAGTTAATTAATTTTAATACATTTGCAAAAATGTCTAACAACCTGTTKTTGCTTTGTCATTATGGGGTATTGTGTGTAGATTGATGAGGGGGAAAAAATGATTCAATCAGTTTTAGAATAAGGCTGGAACGTAACAAAACTTGGAAAAAGTCAAGGGGTCTGAATACTTTCCGAATGCACTGTATACCTAAGTTACACAATGATGTATGGTGTACTTTTGTCTTTGCTGGGGGACAGATAGTGATGAGAACACATGGCCAGTGACTTGAAATCACTGGCCACTTTAATAATGGAACACAAGTCACTTTAATGATGTTTACACATTTTGCATTACTCATCTCATATGTATATACTGTGTTCTATTCTATTGTATTTTAGTCTATGCCGCTCCGACATTGCTCGTCCAAATATTTATATATTTTTAATTCCATTCATTTACTTTAGATTTGTATGTATTGTGTGTATTGTTGTGAAATTGTTAGATATTACTTGTTAGATATTACCCGCACTGTTGGAGCTAGAAACACAAGCATTTCACTACACCTGCAATAACATCTGCTAAACATGTGTATGTGGCCAATAAAATTTGATTTGATTTGATCTTCATTAATACCCATGCCCCAGCAGAGAACATCCAAGGGCAATAGAAATATCACTTCACATTAAAAATGATTAATCTCACAATCTCTCTTGTCTACAAGACAAGACAACCCATTCCATACCTTTTAACCCATCAAAGTCAACTGGGTTTAAAGGTACATAAAAAATCCTCAAAGTTTCTGGAATATTATACCTAATTTTGTTTTTCGGAGGGCTTAATTTTTTACTACAATGTCCATATATTGTGGGTAAACTTCCTGTGAAATAGGCGGCTTTTCACAAGCAGGCTTTAATGTGCTGGGCTTTGCTGTATAAACACAACTTTTCACCTCATAAATGTTTTATATGGAACAATGGGTCGATATTACATACAAACAAGATGTTATTTTACCGTAACTGGTTCTCGAAAAACATTGTCCTTGTCAGCCAATTAGTTAGTATTAGTGGGGATCTATATACGCAGAGAGAATTTATGGAAAGACACAACTTTGAGGTTTCAAACAAGGAATATGACACTGTTATTAAAGCTATACCTAGTGGGATAAAAACTTTACTTCAGAATAATCCATATTTTGGAATATCTCCTATTGTAAGCGATATCCAGGTGATTAGCATAGGTCTACTAGATACGAAATTCAACAATTATATTATTTTCTACAGGAAGTCTATTCCCTCTTTGATATTTTGTTGGGCTTCATCGTTTGATGTAAACTGGCATCGTGCTTGGCTCACTCCACACCAATTTATGGTGACCAATAAAGTAAAGGAGATCTCCTTTAAGATTATCCATAGATTCTATCCGYGTAATAGCTTGATTTCTAAATATATACCTGATGTTACCAGTGAATGCAGTTTTTGTGAACTAGAAACTGAATCTATTGAACATTTATTATGTCATTGTTTACATAGTGAAGTGTTCTGGACTGATGTAAAACTACAATATCTTGGCCACAAAATGCATACAACCAKTGACATTTCTAAGTTTGACATATTATTTTACCACACTGATTCCACAATTGAACGTGAGTATGTCATAAATCTCTTTATTWTATTAGGAAAAATGTTCATACACAAATCAAAATTTATGAAGAAAAASTCCCTTTCTTATTYAAAAAAATCTGATTTGGAAAACTATTTAGAGTCATTAAAACGTATACAAAACAAAATGTAATTTTTTWAATTCGCTACATGTCTGTATTTGAATTGATATAATGTGGATTTTATGTGGGGTTTTTTCTCTTATTTTTTTGTGGAATCCCTCTGGCTGTTCTGTTTATGTTTCGCATGTTACTGTTKAATTWAAAAAAAACTATACATTTCCATGGTTTTCAACGTTCTTGTGTAGGCTCTGATATTCCATTGGTAATCAAATCGGTCTGTCATCATAGTACTTGCGCGGGATTGGTTTTGAATATCCAACCGCTCAGCAGTCTTTGGCTCCGCCTTGTTGTACCTGTCGTTCTGTGAGAGGCTGTCAGGGTTTTCTATTGTCCCGCCCATTCCCTCCGATCTGATTAAATTTTACAAGAGCGTGTGCGATGTTATGGTGGTTGTCACTGACGAATGTGAATAAAAAGCCGGTGGACACAGTGAAGATAAGGAGACAAAACCACGTCAAAATCTTGGGCGCTGTACGGGAATAGCGGGAGATAGTGGAGCGTGGCAGGAGGGTGCTCACTACTCTTTCAAACGCGACCGACGCCGCAAACCACGCAGAATATGGCGGAGCAGCACACAGCCACGGACGGCAAGCACAAAGCGTCTCCGAATGCCGGGGGATCGCTGCATGGTAACAGCCGACCCAACGCGGTGGGTGGAGGAGGGGGMAAAGGAGGCCTCTCTGGCGGACTGGCACAGCCAGCGGGGTGGCAGTCCTTACTCTCGTTTACTATTCTTTTTCTGGCCTGGTTGGCAGGCTTCAGTTCTAGACTTTTTGCAGTGATCCGGTTCGAGAGCATCATCCACGAGTTCGATCCATGGTAAGTAACGTTAGCTAATTAGCGAACTACAGTATTAGCTAGCGAGCCAAAGCTAACGTTGGTTGCGTTTGTCAATAGGATTGCTAGCCAGAAGCGGAGTCATGTTTGCTGCTGTTCTAGATGGGTTGATGCCTAGCTTCATTGACTGTATGGTAATGTCTCGTGATCTGTCTCCCTGACCTCATAATGCTGTTTTTGTAGCCAACTTTCATGGCGCACAACTTCCCGGTTGCAAAACTTTCCCTGCTTTCCCCGGACACTCTTTGAAAAACGATGAGCTAGCTAATAACGAACTAGCTGACGTTATATACCTAGCACAGGACAACCTGCAAATCAACAATTTTCTCAGTATTATGAATAGGCTGACAGATTGTTAGCCAGCTAAATTAGCTAGGCAAGCAATGTCCTGAAGTCAGAACATCTTGGACATTTCCTCGTGAGGAATAGGCCTAGAACTTTATTTTTCTTTCATTACTTTATTCACTCATCAAARTTGGGTATCCTAGTCAGTCGATGTTATCGTGGCTACAAGAGGACAGTCAGTGCCACTTCTCACTTTGCGTACAACATTGCCAACTATGTTGATCTGCGTCTCAGGTTTTAGAGTTTTATTTATAGCCTCAAAAACACCCGAAGGTTGTGGTAATTATCGATACTTTAGCATAGACATGCAAGTACAACTCATTACAATTKTATTGGCCTCCTAACATATATGTATGGCCACTGGCCAGCTTGAATATGTGGGCACTGGCAATTTATAATACAAATCAATTTAACGTGACACTTTTTATGACAGCAGGATTAAAACCCGGAAGCCAGGGGGTGTCTCCTCTCGGTTTATTCTTGGCATCTTTACACACTGTACTCCGGATTATTCTGCTATTGTCTATCTGTCCAAACGGCTGCCTGCCATTCATTTTTTTTTTTTTTTAGATCAGCATTGCAGTGTCCCATTCAAATCACAGCTGATGTGCTTTTATTTCATGTGGGCTATTAGCCAATACTCAACACTGTTGTTACTGTAGTGGCACCATTAAGTATTGGTTAGCAGTGTACATGATTGCACAAGGTGCAATAATGCCCCTACTGAAATGAAACCTCTGAATTAATGCATTACCTTAGATAAAGTGCATGTTACTCTGCCTAGGCAGTGTTACTGTGCACTCCTCTTTTTAAAGGGATTTTGGCAACGAGCCCTGTATCTACTTCCCCAGAGTCAGATGCACTTGTGGATACCATTTTTGTCTGTGTCCAGTATGAAGGAAGTTRGAGGTAGTTTCGCTAGCTAATGTTAGGACMATCACTTGGAGTCTATGGGTATTTGCCTGCATGCTATGTTAACAAGCAAGGGTAATTGGTAGACCCTGGGCTAATGTTGCACTTTTCACACAACTACCATTATTCCTCTCCCACACTAAGTACCAGGCTTTGCCTAGACCTATGTGTGCTGTCTGTATAAAGTACCTTCAAGTAGAGCTCCAGAGGACTTCCTCAGTGAAATTGCAAGGAGACTCAATGCAGAATTGTTGTGAGCCCCAAATGACACCCTATGGGYCCTGGTCAAAAGTAGTGCACTATATTGGGAAAAGGGTGCCATTTGCGACAAATCCAAATGCAACAGAATTGCATTGTTTTGGCATATGTCTGGTATGCTGCCTAACGGGCTACCTTGGGTGGTCACATGGTTCCCCAGCCTCTCTATAAGGTAAATGGTTAGCTCGCTGTGTGGTTTACTAGGTAACCTGAGGGTGGTGGGAAGATCATTAACCCATCTATCAAGCTCTTCCGGATGCATCTTATTTGAAGCCGCAGATTTTTGTAACGCAATTGGTATTCTTAGAGGGTTCGTTCGGAGCTTTCCTCAAATCAATTCAAGTTTGTGTTGAGCCTTGTACTGTGTTTTCTTTTTTTTTTTTTGCATCCAAATGCTTGTGATCGATAAATCAAGAGCGTTTTACTCGACAGCGAGAACAGAATGCGAGATTGGATTTATCAGCAGTATGCCAAGCTAATATTGAMCTATGCAAACATTGTTTGGTGGAACAGTGAGTGGCATGACWAGACTGTTATCTTCAGCCCTGCTCTCTAAGACCCAGATGTAGTATAGTCGATTTTTATTTGCCTTATCTGGTCCATAGGCTACCTGTTTGAAACACCAGGCTACGTCAATCAGTGTCATGTTTCGYCTAGAAGTTTGTGTCAAATGTTTTTATTGATGGCAGCTGCCAAAACATCCCTTGGATCATTTAAACCGTTACAGCTCATCTCATTTGTCAAGATGCTGCGTTGACTGACTGAGGGGATTGCAAGCGCGTCATTGAGCTTACTGAAACTCAAACCACAAGGCTGGAAGTCCAAGCGATGGCCTACACACCCTTTTTTGGGGAAATGACACCTCTATTGCCTCCCACATTTCTCTCACTTTGTTCAACATTTGCCAAGCTTCTGATGGAGCCATTCAATATCACTCACAGGTTTGATTTCCGTCCAACTCTGCGGTAACCTCTCTGCTTCTATTCAGACAGTGCACATGTGGGGAACTTGGAATCAGTCTATCCTCCTGTTATCCCACCCCTGGGGATTCAGAAAACMGGGCCTATTCTGTCAGGAGCAATGAGAAGGAAGAGTTTCCGTCAGAGATAATGAGCTGGACGTTCAGGAAAGGTTTAAGCACTGGGTTTCATCTGTGGCCAAACACGCACACCAACAAACCCACCTTGATGGTGCCATAGGTTCGTCTGCTCGCCAAGGCTGGAGCCTGAGCCCTAGATGGACGCTCGCTGCGCATCTCAATCACCTTTTGATCTTGCAAACTGCCACTTTGCTCAAGGTGAGAGAGGGGGAAAGAGAGCCTGGTGGATTCTTTGCCAGGCAACCATGTCTGTCTCTCTGCGATCTGAGGCTTAAGTTGATTAGGCTAACCCTTTATTGAGCGGTAAAACAACAGGCGGAAATCCCTCTTCTGCCAGGACAGATGAGCCCAGGTTATATGGGTGAATCACTCGGGCCTTAGGCCACAGCTATACCCTTTCATTTCCCTCCAGAATRAAGATCTCATAGGTGGATTAAACTGAAGCAATGCTTTCTGAACGCTCTAGCATCTCATGTTGGTGTATAGGCCAGCTGCAGTGAGAGYGGCAGAAGTCATCAGTGATAATTGGTATTACGAAGAGTAGCCTTTGGGTCACCCTTCTATCTACCTTTCTCTTTGAAATATGCAATGAAGGCCAACAACAATGCTACTCTTCTAAATCACTCCTTCGAAGGTGTTTAGTTATCCCCTTATTGCACCATAAGTCATAAACAGAGATGCATCCCGATGCTCATGTATTTCTTATATGACATAGCCTAACGCACAAGGTTTTCTTTATACAAATGTATCATGCACATTTAATGGCCTCTGAGCTGTCTAGGAGAACCTGTTTTCAAGGTCCCTCTCGGCAGCAGACGATATGCCAAATGGAGTTGTTTCGTCAAGCTATTCGATCTCATTATTGGCTTAGTCATCAATGTTTTCTCCCCCCCCCCTTCCCCCATCGACCATGTATCTAAGCAAATTGCTTGAAGCGGGGAGAGTGCAACTTACTGTGAACAGTTACTCATGTGTTATGTGGTAAGGATCTAATTCTGATAGATGTATCTAATAGAGGCTTGGCTGAAGACTGTCCCAAAACCTACGTTTATTCCCTGCAGCATCGCCGCCGTAGCCATCTGTCCAACAGATAACGAAATATGCAGTGCCCGATTAACTGCAGTGGGTGGCAAACTTTGTAAAACACATTTTCAGAGTCCCTATAATGCGTTGTTTGGAGCACAGGGCAGGAGGCTTGATTTGATGCCCAGCAATGAATTTGGGCCTACCAGAGCTGTRGCTCTTCAGTTCCAGGTGGGTTTAGCCTACATCATCAAATGCAGCCCGAGGCCAGAATTGCATATACCTCAAGAAATAGGTAATTAACCAAGGAGATGGAATTTTTGTGATTTAAAACAAACAAAAGCATCATTTAAACAATACTCTGGGTAGTGAGTGCTCATGTTGAAAGAATCTTTACCGCTTCAGAATCTTTAGTGTTCTTTGCATTGGATCACTCTACCCACCCTCTTGGAAGTGACGCATCGAATAAAAATCACAGATTTATCCTGATCATTGAATTGACATGTAAAAAAGGAACCTTTTGTTGGGCTTGTATCGACACTCCTGTAGATGAAGACCGGCAGCTTTGTGAGATCGCCATGTGTTTCTTTGAAGCACATTTTCAATGCCAAAGATGCTGTTCTGGCTTCCGTTAGACTCCAGTCCCAGGCATAACCAAATTCGAATCACACCCAATTGAGGTAATGACCAAATACACCACTTTATTCTCCTATTGTCTTCAATCATGGCCCTTGATGCTAAGCCCATGATGAACTTCCATTTCCCATGTACCCAGGGGCGGTGGGTGAGGAGTTATGGCTGACGTGTGCGGTTGTGGCAGCACGCGTAGGAGCTGAGCTGGCAGGAAGGCGCTTAGAGCTCAGGGGAGCCATCGGGGAACACAAAAAGCTCTGCTGGCATATAAACGTTTGTTTTTGGGTTATTCCATTCACATATACACTGCGGAATCTGGCAACCCACTACAAAGCACATGCATTCCTGTTTTGTTGACTTCTACCTCGTTGAGTAAGCCTCTTGCTGTTTTTTATTTTTGTTACGAGTGCGAAGTGTTAGAGCGGGTTTTGTGGAGTCGTTGCCATCTGTAGCCAAGAACAAGGTCCTCCAATCCATAACAACCCTCATTGCAGTTCATGAGGATGGTCGACGCTATGCACAGCCGGGATGGGGATTGTGGTTGAGTTAATTGCACAGAATTGGCAATCGCTGACGTTCCCCCATTGCTACCAAATTTAAATATACATAGGCGTACCTAATGGTGTGATTCTGAAAGTGTGCTACGGAGGCTGCCTAACGAGAGCCTCTTCCTGTCAACAGCCCAGATGCCACGCAGCTTCGCCGCGATGCAGGACGACTGTGCGCTGGAGTATTTGTTAATCTGATTGATTGCTTACCTCTAAGCCCCAAGTGGCCTTAAATATCAGTGTCTGCCTGGAGAAGACCAGCATCATGGGGTCAGGGAGATGACGCCGTAGACTTTTAGAGGTCTCTGTGAGGCTGTTCGGGTTAATTTATGCGGTTGGGGGGGTGGGCTTGCTGAACTAGTGCAATGGGATAAAACGTATCGCTTGCAAAACATGTATGGTAGTATTCTGCCAAGAAATCCCCAGGCTTGTTTTTCTTTTACATCTTCTCCCTCAGACTACACACACTTGCTGGACTTTTAACTGGCATTTTAAACAGCTCACAATTGCTGTGCTCCCGTCAGTTCTTTCTCCCGCACTCTCTCGCTCTGTATAGTTTTCCTACCCACAGGTAGGGCTGTGACGTAATTGAATAACAGTGTAACTGACGGTTATGGTTGGAGACCATAATGAAAATGTTAAATTGCTTCCAAAACCATTTTAAATAGGCCTACAGTCATTTTCAGTTTTGTTTTTTGTTGYGTCTTATCTTTTATGTAGATACACTTTACCTAATAGCTGGAGTGTTTGCTAATGATTATGCTGGGTGTCTGTATAGCACTTTGTGACATCTGCTGATGTGAAAAGGGCTCTATAGATCCATTTGATTATAAGCAATTGTTTTGCTAACTGTCTATTAAATGTTTTGCATCTCTTTCCATCTGTCCTTTTTGTTGCTTGAGCAGCTCATTGCTAGATGCGTGGGGTGTAGAGCGCTATAGGCTATGGCACTTCTATACAAAAAATCTATACAATGCACGTTTTCATATATATATATATTTTTTTTTAGCAAGCAGTCTTTAAAGGTTGGATGTGTCTGACTTCATTAATTATTCAACAGCAGTTGACCAAGGTTCTGGCTCTGAGGCCTATGTTCTAATGTTGTGTCAAATGAACAATGGGCCAATCCTCACCAACCTGGCATGGTATCATTTTGATATGGAATCTCTTCTGATTAGTGTATGAATTAAGATCAGGTCCTGGCCGATATGCCGCCCTAGGTGAGATCCTCTCCGAATGATTGCTGAGTTTCGGTAGTGTGAGTGCACGCCTGGCTGTCAATGTTACGCTTCAACTTTCGCCTCCACCTCGCTTTGGCCTTACATCCCGGTGAAGAGAAACTGCAAGAATCTAGGGCATGAATGATGGTCGGAATCTAAGGGACCTAATCTGCTGATGTACAAAAAAAAAGCAAGTCCCTCGTTGCCAGGTGATAATATTTCATTCTCACGTTGCTCCCTGAGAGGATGGYTAGTATTTGCGCAGTGCTGAATAATTAACCTAGCAGTGGATTTGACGGCCACAACAGCTTAAAAATATAAAATGAGTCAACTGAGTTTGCGTTTATCCGGGATATAGCCCCTCTCTCTGGGATGGACTTGATGGGCGGAGGCCTGATTGTGCTAGAAATTCCGACAGCCATCSGTCGGTGGGGGCAGAAGGGCACCTTCACTCACTGACAAAAGTCAGCAGTTTCGCTGTGGGAGAGCGCACCTTCATGGAGCGAGGGGGAAGGAAGCAGAGAGAAAGTAGTCTACAGCCATTCAACCAGGCTGGAGGAGGTAGTGGAGAGGTCAAARACAATCAATTGTCCAAAAAACGAATTGGCATATCTTTTTTTTTCTTCTTTTTTTTTTTTGGACAGGGAATCCAGTGGGAGTTATTTTCTGAAGTTATAAGATTATTATTGAATTTCTTGTAAGGCCGATGGGGTTGTCTAGTTGGAGCAGAGCTGCTTTTAATAAGATCAAGTCTCTAATCTTTCTTGGCTGAGAAGTTAAAATAGCTGAGCGCTTAAGCGTGTTTTGTTACCGTCTTTCATCCATTTCCATATTAGCCTACAGCTATTCTGTAACTTCTTACGAACTTGCTAGTGGAAGGCCTTAGACTGCTGTTTGAGTTTTAAGGTAGCTTAACTGCAAGTAATCGGACTGTGAACGCAAGGATWATTGTGAAGGTTAGGCCATGGTTTCTCTTCGAAATACCGACGGTATGATTTTCAAAACTGGTTTTGGGGCGGGGTTAAAAACCGCCACTGCTTATAACTATAAGAAATCTAAAATGTGTCATGATATCCGGCTCAGGGCTATAGCTTTGCATTTGGTTTGCTAACTTGCTAGCTTTAGTGGCTAGATGTCAAGCTTCTTGGTTACAGCAAAGACATTCTAGCCTAAGTACCAGTATCTTTAGCTAACATTCCACTCCTTGTCATTGCAAAGTGACTGGCCTTTCTGCCATCTTCAAATATGAACATTTCTATCATTAATGAGCTTGAGGCGTTGATCCTGATTTGATCACCCTCACGGCTATCTCTCAATCACAAAGATGATGCAAATATTGCTAAGCAGCCATTTTTTTGTGTGTCCAGGCGTAACCTGGTAACTGTTAAGACTGGTTTAATCTAAATACTGCAATTCCAACCACAACCTCTTTTTGCTTTGGCTTTAAGCCTCAAAATAAAACTTGCCTCGCTAACAGCTAAATGTTTTTTGGGCTTTGTTCTAATTTTATTTAAGGCTCCACGCTGTTAATAATAATGTTATTTCCAACAACCAATGAGGAACTCTGCTGTAAATCCAGCTGCATATCGAGACTTGCCTTTCAGCAATGACATTTAGTGGAATGTTAGCTAAAGACTAGTCTGGGTACCATTCTATCCCTCCTGGATCAAGATCCATGTTGCCTAAATAGTTTTGTGCGTCGCAATTGTTTTTGTAACAGTATTTTATTTATTTATTGGAATTTCACAATTTTCACCCATATTTATCTCTCAATACATACATTTTAAACACAAGCTCTTTAAATAAAGAAGTTAGATCACCACAATTCTGTGTTGGCCCTGTTTTCAGAATTACTGTACTTTCCAAGAAAATCCTTGCAGCATAATAGCTGATAAATCAGGTTCAAGATAATTTAGGTAGGGTTCCCATACTTTGTGGAACTGATCTGTTTTAGAATGCAATGTACATGTCAGATATTCCAATGGCACCCATTCAAATAGTATCTTATGCCAATCTTTAATAGAACGGACCTTATCACTAATCCGCTGTAAGAGGATGTTTTTCCTCGCTGCAAAAGTAAGGATGTTGTTAAGCCTCCTCTTACCCATAGACGTAACATGCCTACTAGGGAGACCTAACAGTAAAGAAACTACGTCCAACTAGGMCCCCMCCMCYCYCCCCCCGAAAAATCCAGAACACTAGACCAGTATCTTTATTAATTTGGAACATGACCATAAACAATATGTTAGGGTGCCTGTATCAGTCTTACATTTTAAGACACTGAGGTGAGGAGGAAGAGGGACTGAAAGCACGTCTGTGATTTGGGGTTATATGCAATCTGTGTATTAACTAGGTTGCTCGTACGAATGCAAAAACAATATCTGTAAATCTCCAAATGTCCTCCCACATCTCCTCGTCAATAGTAACAGACAATTCTTTCTCCCACACTCGTTTCACCCTATGTGTCAACAGTAGAAAAGGACCTCAAAACATCAAAAAAACGTAGACATTTTCCTTTGTGGGGGAAAAAAGCGTTCTTTCAATGACGGACACATCAGGGTTGCCGATCAAGGTGGTGCTCTTCAGGGGAAAGTCCTGCTTTGGGAGTCGATATTTCTCAACCATCTACTCTAATGACAATCTTATCAGCAAATTAACCATTTTAGTCTGCCTATGCCCCTAATTAAGTACAAAGTTAAAGCCAACATCCAGCAATCCTGGACCAAAATCTGGGTTAAGAATTGGGGTAAGAGCAGAGGTTAGTTTGGACCTTCCCAAAAAACGTTGAACTGACCTCCATGATTTTGAGTGTGTTAAGCATAATGGGGTTATTGCAGTGATCCTTTACAGACTTAACTTCTGAAAAATAAAAGATCCCGTAAGGGGTATTTTAAGTCTCAATGTCTAACCAAATAGTCATCATTTATGATCCAGTCAGAAATATAACATAGGTGGGCACACCACTGATGAAGCCTAATATTGGGCAGATCCAAGCCCCCCCCCTCCCCCCTAGAGCCTGGCAGCTGCAATACTGCCATCTTAAGTCTTGGCTTGCATTTACTCCATATGAGGGAACTTAGCCAGCCAATTACATCTTTTGTTACCTTGTTGGAGAGTCAGACTGGGATCATTTGGATTGGGTGAAGTAGTCTAGGTAAAATGTTCATTTTCAGGAGGGATATTCTACCCAACCATGAAATCAGACGAGTTCCTGCGCTCCATATCCTGTCTTATTGTATCAAACAAGGGAACAAAATTGGCTTTGTACATTTGCTGGAATTTAGGAGTTACAAATATACCCAGATACGTAAAACCTGAGGGAGACCATTTTAAAAGGGGGGGAGAGGTAATGGGTACAGAATGAAGGCTACCAAGTGGCATAGCCTCTGATTTAGTTAAGTTAATCTTGTAGCCTGAGAATTCACTGAATAATTTAATATTAACAAGAGATGTAATTGAAGTCTCGGGTCTAGAGATGAATATCCGAGCATCCTCAGTGTACAAGCTTATTTTATGATGAACGTCACCAATGAGCAGGCCCTGTATAGCAGGCATTACGCTGATGGCCTCAGCCAGTGGTTCCATAGCGAGTGCAAATAGGAGAGGGGACAAAAGACAGCCTTGTCCGGTACCTCTGTGTGCAGAGAAGCTATTTGACCTTGCCCATTTAGTAAGGACAGCAGCCTGAGGGTCATCATATAAAACTTTAACACATTTTATGAAGTTGTCCCCTAGACCAAATTTAGTCAGAGCAAAGAATGGGTAGGACCGCTCCACACGGTCAAATGCTTTCTCAGCATCTAGGGAGAGCACAATACCATCCATAGAACTTCGCTGATGGGCTTGAATAACATTTTACGAAGCCGCCTGACATTGTTACATGACTTACTGCCCTTAATGGGGGCCTATTACTGTGTAACTCCGGTAGGGCAACATCTGAAAAATAGCACACCTGGTAGTGTGTACAGTTGCTCGACCAGTCGGCGAAAGCCAGCATCACTCACGACAGAACGGTTGATTGTCAAGGGCAACGGAGTCCATTATCTTGGCTTTAATGGATTTTGCCTTTTGAGTTGTCTCGCTGAAATTGTCTTACCTTTTCAAATGACTGCTTGACTTTTGACTGCTCGATCCACACAGCAGACATTGTGTGGGCAAAATTTTACATGGCATCACGTCATGTACCTACATTTTATATAGGTATGCACGGTAGCTTTGACCTCGGTTTTTAACATCGTTTTTTAAAACTAGACATTTTTATCTAATATCGGCCGATACCGATATATTGTGCATCCCTAGTTATCCGTCATCCTGTGAATCACCAGGTCCATTGTGCCTGGATCCGCAATGATGTTAGCTTCGCTAACGTTATTTAGCTCCTCCTGAACATCTACAGGGGTGGTGGTTTTGGTTGAGTTCTTAGTAGTTCTGCTGTCGGAAACTTGAGAAATAGCCGTCCAGACTCATTGTAGGGTAACTTATTTGAGTAAATTCTACCACTTTATCAAGCAAGAAAATTTATGTAAATAGAAATTAACGAATGCCACGGGAGCTCGSTGAAAGTGATTTCTACGGCGCCATTTTGTCCCACCGCCACTTCTTTTTTTTTTACAATTCTAGTATGCGGTGCATTCGGAAAGTATACAGACCCCTTTCCACATTTTGTTACAGCCTTATTGTAAGATGGATTCAATTATTTTTCCTCATCAATCTATACATAATACTCTAATGATGAAGTGAAAACAGGTTTTTAGAAATACTAGCAAATTTATGAAAAAATTTAAACAGACCTTTTTATTTACATACAGTATTCAGACTCTTTGCTATGACGCCAGAAATTGAGCTCCGATGCATCCTGTTTCCATTGATAATCCTTGATGTTTCTACAACTTCATTGGAGTCCACCTGTGGTAAATTCAATTGTTTGGACATGATTTGGAAAGGCACACACCTGTCTATATAAGGGTATTGTGTGTCGATTTGGGGGGCAATTACATCTATTTTTAGAATAAGGCTGTAACATAACAATGTGGAAGAAGTCAAAGGGTCTGAATACTTTCCAAATGCACTGTTTCTTTGAAATGGCGTCCCTCATGTGCACTTCTAGTAATACCAGATACCCTGGTATGGTACAGAAATGGTATGACCGTATGCAAATCTGGATTCTGTCCTAGTGACTGGTGGATTTCGCTAGCAGATTAGCTCACTGATTCTCTGGGGTTGTTGATAGGCCCTTTGGCTGGTTCCCTGACAAGCTGATTGGCCAGCTGGCTGCTTGGCATATCTGGTCCTGCCGCCCGAGGTACGCCAGAGGCAGGGAGATTTTTATGGAGGCTGATGTACTGTGTTCTCTGGAGATGGGTACCATCTCAGTTTCTGCTGCTTGTCTGTATGCACACAGTATCCTCTTGGCACGGCTATAGAGGCGCCGTGCCCATTTTAGCTCTGCCACTGCCTCGCGTTCAGTCCAACTGCCGCTACTGTTCAAGTAGTGTGTGTGTTCCAGTTCATTCCCAAATGCATTGAAAAGAGATGGCTTCATTGCAAACCATGGCATTGTGGAACGTCGCTCTCAGGTCACGTCTTTGTTTCAGGTTGACAAAACATTGACAGACACTCGAGGACATGGTTACCCAGGATAGTCATCAGCCCTCCTAGGATGTCCAGATGGAAGGAGAGGTGGAGGGCAGTGGTAAAGGATGATGGGGATGGGAACCGGAGGGAGGAGTGTGCTTGACATTCGCCTCCCAGACGTCAGAGGTGAAAGGAAATAGGAGTACGAGCAAAACAATTATAACTGACGACACTGACGACGAACCCCTCAAATCCATAAGAGGCTATTTAATATCCAATTTGAATGTTTTGTTTGATATGAATAGCCTTCCCTCAATGATATCACTTTTTTTTWATGCTGTTCAATACATTTTACGATAGGTTAGTTCAGACTGCTGTATAAAAATTCTCCTTTTTTAAAAAATTTTCACTGGCTTCTTTCTTGGTGTTGGCAATTGTGTAGGWTTAATCAGTGCCATGAACCGCCACATTTCTCTTCTCATCCTGTACTTTGCACAAAATGTACTTTCCGTTTACTTTTCAATGTGACTTGCTCCTAATGACTGTCAGTGCCACAGCTCTTCTACAGCAGTTGTTCCCACACTTTTTAGTCCTGTACCCCTTCAAACGTTCAACCTCCAGCTGTGTACCTCCTCGAGCACCAGGGTCAGCGTGCTATAAAAAGTTGACGTCATTGTAGGCCTGCAACACACACACTAGACAATACATTTATTAAACATAACATTGAGTGAGTTTGTCACAACCCGGCTCGTGGGAAGTGACCGCTCCTATAGGACCAGGGCACAAATAATACTACTAAATTTTGCTCTTTATTTAACCATCTAGGATTACAGAGTCCCTGTAATCCTAGATTCAGATCATTCAGGTGAGGGGAAAAAACATCACCCAGATAGGCCAGTCGTGTGAGAAACTCGTCGTCATGGAAGCGGTCAGACAAGTGAAAATGATGGTCAGTAAAAACTTGAAGCTTGTCTTTCGATTCCCAAAAATGTGTCTATACTTTGCCCCTTGATAAACCAGCGCATTTCTGTATGTTGTGAAAGCGTTACATGGTCGCTGCCCATATTGCATAGTGCAGAAAATACACAAGCGTTCAGGAACCTTGCTTTAACAGAGTTAACCATTTTCACTGTAGTGTCCAAAATGTCTTTTCAAGCTGTCAGGCATTTCCTTGGCAGCAAGAGCCTCTCGTGGATACTGCAGTGTACCCAAGTGGCGTCGGGAGCAACTGCTTGTGCTATCACTCCACTATGTCTCCCTGTCATGGCTTTTGCTCCATCAGTACAGATGCCAACAGATCTTGACCACAAGTCCATTTGATGTTACAAAGCTGTCCAGTACTTTAAAAATATCCTCATGTTGTCCTGGTTTGCAGAAGAGGATGTCTTCCTTAATTGACCTCCCATAAACGTAACAAACACACATGTATATATATACATATATATACAGTTGACGTTTACATACACTTAGGTTGGAGTCATTAAAAATCGTTTTTCAACCACTCCACATATTTCTTGTTAACAAACTATAGTTTTGGCAAGTCGGTTAGGACATCTACTTTGTGCATGACACAAGTAATTTTTCCAACAATTGTTTACAGACAGATTATTTAATTTATAATTCACTGTATCACAATTCCAGTGGGTCAGAAGTTTACATACACTAAATTGACTGTGCCTGTTAAATACACTGCTCAAAAAAATAAAGGGAACACTTAAACAACACAATGTAACTCCAAGTCAATCACACTTCTGTGAAATCAAACTGTCCACTTAGGAAGCAACACTGATTGACAATACATTTCACATGCTGTTGTGCAAATGGAATAGACAAAAGGTGGAAATTATAGGCAATTAGCAAGACACCCCCAATAAAGGAGTGATTCTGCAGGTGGTGACCACAGACCACTTCTCAGTTCCTATGCTTCCTGGCTGATGTTTTGGTCACTTTTGAATGCTGGCGGTGCTCTCACTCTAGTGGTAGCATGAGACGGAGTCTACAACCCACACAAGTGGCTCAGGTAGTGCCTGTCTCTTATACACATCTAGATGTGTATAAGAGACAGGATTATAGAGGCGCTACCAGGAGACAGGCCAGTACATCAGGAGACGTGGAGGAGGCCGTAGGAGGGCAACAACCCAGCAGCAGGACCGCTACCTCCGCCTTTGAGCAGGAGGAGCACTGCCAGAGCCCTGCAAAATGACCTCCATCAGGCCACAAATGTGCATGTGGACAGTTTGATTTCACAGAAGTGTGATTGACTTGGAGTTACATTGTGTTGTTTAAGTGTTCCCTTTATTTTATTGAGCAGTGTAGCTTCGGAAATTCCAGAAAATGATGTCAAGGCTTTAGAAGCTTCTGATAGGCTAATTGACATCATTTGAGTCAATTGGAGGTGTACCTGTGGCTGTATTTCAAGGCCTACCTTCAAACTCAGTGCCTCTTTGCTTGACATCATGGGACAATCAAAAGGAATCAGCCAAGACCTCAGCCAACTGTCAGTGTCCATGCTAGCTGTGCTAACAACAAATGTAGAATTACTGATGCTAGCATTGGTTGTGCTTGTGGAAGCAGAACTTGTGTAGTACTGCAGGTAGTAGGTGTCATACTGCTGGTATGTGTCTCTGAATGCGGGCCTTCATCAATTTTCGAGCAAACGGAATGAGCAGCAGCTACGTTTGGCTACATACGGACCGTTAGTTCCCGCGAGAGAGTAACGGTTAATGTGATTGGATGTTCTTTATTTGACTAGGCTATCTGTATTTGACATTGGTGTTATTTCACTGAACACTAGATTTTTTGGCACTGAAATGAGGCTGCGAGGGGGGGGGGGTGACTCACCCATATGCATAGCCCCGTTGGAAAATATAAATAAACATTTGGCGTACCCTCGACGGCATTGAGCATACCCCCTGGGGTACACGCAAATATGGCCACAAATCAGCAAGTTCTAGCTTTGAGCTTTCAATAAACATATTTGTTCTATTTTTCTCTAGGTTTATTTATCATAATTAGTTTCCCCCTCGCTTTGCTTTYTAAACAGTTCTGTCTTTCTGACAGTCTTAGTTTTGATATCTCCTATACAAGCAGAAACATCTACATAATGCCCATTTTTATTTTGCCCCTTTCTCCGCAGCCTCAAATAGATTTTCTGAAATTAATAAATAAAATGAATGTTCAGCCAGTTCTTCAATTTCATTTGTCTTTGAGATGTGAAATGATTTGCTTTCCAAATGCTGATCAATGCCCCAAGTTTCAAAATCCCCCTTGTCTGCAATGATCCCTCTACGGTTTCCAACTCCATAGGACTGACCCTTTTGATTGGCAGCTTATGTGTGTGGTTTCAAGCCAAGCGAGCCTCCATCTTTAGAGCAAGTGAGTTCGGAAAGACTGAAATGTATGCGTCTTAGAAATAGTTTTCACACACATTTCGGTTACTCACAAAAACGTTGTTCCTTTAACTCCTTCTAGTGAGTTTCTACACGGTCATCGCCTACCATTCTGATAGATTGGAGATGGTCAGAAATGTGGTTGTAACGTTATTCATTTGGTTGTTCCGTTGGTTACCTCGAGGCAGGTGCTCCAGGGGCAGTGGCCCACACTCATTGAATATGGCACGTTTTTTACATTTTAGAGCAACCACAAGTAATACCTTTTTTGTGACTGACCTCATTACCGAGCGCAAAGTTGCTTGCATGTTTCTCACCGAAACATGGCTGTCATCAGCCTGTAACGCCACTCTTACTGATGTTGCTTTATCTGATCATCACATTTTTTTTTACTACCTTGTTGCCCATAGCAGTGTTTAAAAAAAATAATGCGTTCACTATTACCCTGTCTTACCTCTGAAGTTACTACAGGTTTTATTGAGTGTATGACCAATACTCCACCACTTCTGCCTTCCTCTTGTGGTGATTGTAGTTCACTTTAATACCAAATTAAGGGCAACCATTGATGCCGTAGTTGAGAAGTCGCATCCGAACCGAGAGCCCCTTGGATTTGTGAAGAAACGAATGAATGTAAAGAGAAGTTGCAGAGCGGAAGTTGAGAAAGTCGGCTGCAGCTCCGTTATGATATTCCGAGAGCAAGCTGGCAGACAGTGTATTCAGACCCTTTGACTTTTTCCACATTTTGTTACGTTACAGCCTTTTTCTAAAATTTATTAAATCGGGTTTCCCTCGTCAATCTACACGCAAAATCCCATAATGACAAAGCAAAAACAGGTTTTTACACTTTAAAAAAATCAGAAATACCTTATTTACATAAGTATTCAGAGCCTTTGCTATGAGACTTGAAAGTGAGCTCCAGTGCATCCTGTTTACGTTGATCATCCTTGATGGTTCTACAACTTGATTGGAAGCCATTGGTCAACTGCAAAACATACAGAATGTTGCAGCATGGGTACTGACCAAGACCAGATGGAGAGCACACATTTACACTGGTTTTAATGTTTTTGCACAGGCTGTCTTGAGTTTCTAGAATGAATTTGAAGTCTTCTATTGGTATTTAAATCAATCCACAATTGTGCTTCCCGATACATGTCAGACATGCTTTTAATTATGTACCCAGTAGGTCCCTCAGGTCCTCTGGCACTGGCCTTTTAACTATCCCAAAGCCTTGTATGGAGAGGCGACATTTAGTTATTATGCCTCCAGCCTCTGGAATAGCCTGTCAGAGAACCTGAGGGGGGTTTGAAACTGTGGACATGTTTAAAAGCGTAAAAACATCTTTAGCCATCCTTTTCCTTTAGGGTGTTTTTTTAGTTCAGTTTCTTTTCTTTTACGTTTAAGTATTTCAGCTTTTATTTTTATTTATTTTTCCTGTGAACACATTGAACTCAATCAAATATGCTTCCCAAAAATAACTTAAGTTCGTTATTTTGATTGGGGTTTCCTGCATTTATCAAAGAGCCACCAGGTAGCCTGATTTCAGATGTGTCCACGTAAACAAGATTATTAGTGAAATCGTTCTTGCAAATCATGTGAACATTTGAATCTATTATATTAATCTGACTATCCACAATCGCGTTGTGAGCATGTAACCGTGCTCACTGTCGTAAGAATCTATTCCCCCGCTGACAAAGGTCTTGAGTGCTGCAAAAGTGTTATTTTGTTAAGCTAATCAACACAGGACATTTTTTATTTAACTCAGCCGAACCGGGTTCTGTAGCACCATTGTGCAACGTGTCATCCCCTGTATTTCTGCCTAACTGGAATGGTTTCAAGATCAAATCTCCCGAATTCCTTGGTATAAARCCCCATTGAAACGTTAGTATGTTACTTGATTACATAATCTATGTTAATTAATTACATAATCTCATGGCATGTTTTCAAATGCAACATTTTCCCTGGTTTTTGCTTTTGCTGTTTGTGCCCCCCTCACCCAGCCCTTGTATAAAAAAGGCACTGCAATCAAAGGCTTGTAGAGCCCTTGTGGCAGTATTATCTCATCCCAAAGTTTTCATCCCAAGTGAAGCTGCGATCTTCAAAGCACATTTTCCTGAGCCACTGTTGTGGCACTTGTTAGAGATCAAGGGATATGTCAGACACTTTGGCATGAACTCCTCTCAGATCAAGTCGGACCCCCTTTTCATTAAAATAACTCCTCGGCTTCATTGGAATATATGAAGTAGCCTAAATCATTAGGCACTTATGCATTTTCTGTGGCAGGGATGAGTGACTTCAGACTCCACATTTCCCTTTCGGAAGGACAGAACGGTCTGTACAATTTACCATTGTCATTAGACTGTAATTTACTATTACTGCTTATGGTGACCTTGAAATATACTCTGCTCCTATTGGCAGTAAAGTGAACTTTCTTCAGTCGTGTTTGCTTTCGCACGTTCAGTCTTTCAAAAAAAAGGCTTTGACTCTCCAAGTGAGTCGCCTCTTGAACTGGGATCTGACTGATGGCTGGCCCTCACTTCGTTTGATTCGTTTAAAAAGGCGCCGAAATTGTAAAGCCACTTTATTGCTTTATTAGCCCGCTGTGCCTTGTTACATGCTGAGGTGTGTGTGAGCTTGGCACCTACAGTCAGCGACTGCCAATGGATCCCCCAAAAAGGGGGTTATGAAACTGTCACACGCTGGTGTAAATCCAATTGCTCGGTCTTCCTCTGGCATTTGTAAGGCCCCCAATAAAATGTCATTTTTGATAACTCACTTAAATGGTGAGTTTTAGTTATGCTAAATTCTCTTTGAAAATGGAAAGAGGAAAAGCTATTTGACGTCCTGACATTTTGGCCTTTATTAGAGGAAAAGGAAGACAGGTGTGAATGCCTAAATGGCATCTTGGTGCCATTTTCCCTTTGTATGGGGCTGTGTGTGGAGCAGTATTAATTTTGGCACTTTTTTTAGTCTTAGTCATTTTGACTAAAATATCATTACTTAGTCAAATTTTTGTCAGTTGAATAATGATTTAGTCTATTGTAAAATTCACAACATTGGGCCGTTTTTGTCAACTAAATGCCYTTTTCATTTTAGTCATCACTTTTTTTTTATTGCCTGATTTAACCTATAATATACACACCACTGACTTACACACACACAGCCTTGTCCTACCAAAACATGTTTCTGAATAACATTCTATTCTCTTCCCAACAGGAGAAAAATTACAAAACATACTGTGTATATAATAATTTGCTAGCAATGTAAAGTCCTAATTCAGACTATATAGAGAGAGCATATTACATACACACCAAAGTGCAGAGGTGATGCCGCAAAGTAGTATGGTTTGCATCACTCGGAAGGCCAATGCCATTTGTTAACGTTCCACAGATGCCTCAGCCACATTGGTGTCCAAGTATACTGAACAAAAATATAAATGCAACATGTAAAGTTAGTCCCATGTTTCATGAGCTGAAATAAAATATCCCAGAAATGTTAGCTTATTTCGCTCCAATATTGTCCACAAACTTTACATCCCTGTTAGTGAGCATTTCTCCTTTACTAAGATATTCCATCCACCTGACAGGTGGCATATCAAGAAGCTGATTTAAACAGCATGATCATTACACAGGTGCACCTTGTGCTGGGGACAATAAAAGGCCACACTAAAAATGTGCAGTTTTGTCACAACACAATGCCACAGATGTTTTGAGGGCGCGTGCAATTGGCATGCTGACTGCAGGAATGTCCACCAGAGCTGTTGCCAGGGAATTTAATGTTAATTTCTCTACCATAAGCCACCGCCAACGTTGTTTTAGAGTATTTAGCAGTACTTCCAACCGGCCTCACAACCGCAGACCACGTGTTACCTCGCCAGTCCAGGACCTCCACATCTGGCTTCTTCACCTGCAGGTTCGTCTGAGCCACCTGGACAGCTGATGAAACTGAGGTGTATTTCTGTCTGTAATAAAGCCATTTTGTGGGGAAAAACTCATTCTGATTGGGCTGGCTCCCAAGTGGGTGGGTCTATGCCCTCCCAGGCCCAACCATGCCTGCACCCCTTTCATGTGAAATCAATAGATTAGAACCAAATGAATTTATTTAAATTGACTAATTTCCTTATGAACTGTAACTCCGTAGAATTGTTGCATGTTTTTGTTCAGGATAGAATGGCGGCTAAGGACTTTGAACAGGAGCTAATCACTGTTCTGCCCAGTGACGTAGTGGAGTCCCTACATCTTGAGTCTGACTCGAGTCCCAAGTCCCCTGTGCTCGAGTCTGAGTCACCAATGGTCGAGTCACGAGTCCCTATGGCTGAAGTCCGAGTTCCAGTGCTCATGTCCTGGTCGACGTGCTCAAGTCGGCGTCACAKGGTCCTCATTAACACAAAATAAAGTTATTTACCCGTTCATGTGGTGGCAAGAGGAATTTTGTCAAATTGTTTGCTATCCTTTTTCCCTTCTCTCTGTGCCACAGTGTTTGCATATAGGCTACTGGTAATCCTACTAGGCCCATGTTCAGTTGCATAATGTTCTCTAACGTTGCAGATGGAAATACCACATGTCAGAGGCATGTTTGTTCTACGTAGCATATTTCTATCTGAATGTTGCATTTTTTAAATGTATTTTTATTTCTTCCTACCTTTTTTATTTAACCAGGTAGGCTAGTTGAGAACAAGTTCTCATTTACAACTGTGACCTGGCCAAGATAAAGCAAAGCAGTGTGACAAAAACAACAGTTACACATGGAWTAAACAAATAGTCAATAATACAATAGAAAAAGTCTACATACAGTGTGTGCAAATGAGGTAGGATAAGGCACTAAATAGGCCATAGTGGCGAAATAATTGCAATATAGCAATTTAACACTGGAGTGATGGATGTGCAGAAGATGAATGTGCAAGTAGAGATACTGGGGTGCGAAGGCGCAAAAGGAATTTAAAAAAAATAACACTATGGGGATGGGCTATTTATAGATGGGCTATGTGCAGGTATCTGTGAGCTGCTCTGACAGCTGGTGCTTAAAGCTAGTGAGGGAGATATGTCTCCAGCTTCAGCGATTTTTGCAGTCATAGGCAGCAGAGACCTGGAAGGAAATGTGGCCAAAGGAGGAATTGGCTTTGGGGATGACCAGTGAAATATACCTGCTGGTGCGCGTGCTGCTATGGTGACCAGTGAGCTGAGAAGGTGGGGCTTTACCTAGCAAAGACTTATAGATGACCTGGAGACGGTGGGTTTGGCGACGAATATGAAGCGAGGGCCAGCCAACGAGAGCATACAGGTCGCAGCGGTGGGTAGTATATGGGGGGGCGTTGGTGACAAAACGTATGGCACTGTGATGGACTACATCCAATTTGCTGAGTAGAGGAGCGTAAAGGAGCTTTTGTTTCTTAGCTCCCCTTTGCCTGGTTAACTAGAAGTCTCACTTTAATCCATTTTAGAATGAGGCTGTAACAAAATGTGGAAAGTCAAGGGCTCTAAATACCCTCGGAAGGCGCTATAGTGGGTTCTCCATCGAGCACATACTGGAACCTCCTGCAGCACAGAGTGACGGCACAGTCTTTCATTTCTGCAGTGATGACACTGGGCTGCGGATGCTGAAGTATGTCTGGGTTGATATTTAATTTGAGGGGAAACGTAAGGCCCGTTGTCTTCCTTCTCTTGGAAATTAGAGCAGCAATTAAGGCCAAATCTTACTAACTATTCATGCACAGTCACATCCAGTAGAACAGATTGGATTTTTATGTATTTTACAGTCCACTACCCCCTGTAGTAATTTTTGTATCCTGCATTGGTTACTCATTAAATAGTTTCTCATTTAAGAAGAGCCTGTACATCAAACGAATGCTACTCTACATAGCGCATGGGTTTTCGTATCCATGTCTAAGCAGAGGCAGACCCCTTTTCGAGCCCACTCAGAACAGTCCCTATCGCCTAGCTTGTGCAAATGGGMCCAAAAATGGCAGTTGGTTGTCGCCTAGGTCTTTTTGAGGAGTTTGAACATCAGACTTTATTGGGGAGAGGAAAGGGTGTTGTGCTAGTGGAGCCAAGTCCAGCAATTTTCTCATTTGATTTAGCCTAATTTCCTTCCATCCATATTCAAACGCGGAGTCGTCCTCGAGTTTGTGCACTCATTTCCCCACATAGCGCTCTAAATGGCTTTTAATTGCTGAGACGTTGTTTACTTTGTCAGTTGCACGGGAAGATCTATAGTCGGGTAAACTTTTGAGGGATGGAATAATGTACTCAATTGGGAGCACTCAGTCAAATTAGGTTTATGTAGTAGCTCCGTATTCTGTGAGCATTTGCGTTGTCTGCCAATTATAAATGCCTCAGTCACTCAGTCCTCATTGTATTCTAAACAAAATATTTGCTTCCGTAACAATTGCCTAGGTCACTCCGTTATGTCATTTCCCAAGTCTTTTATTGCTTGTTAAATGTGGCACGGATGGTTGTGGCTAGGAGCAATTGAGTGTTGTGGAGAGCTGTTGATCATTAACATTGAGAATGCTAAGGATCTCAAGTGTCATTATCTGGTCAAGATTGGATAATGAAGGTATAATCCCACACGTTACCGTGCAGAGTTTCAATCCCTCTTAACCGTCAAGGACGTTTTTGTGACATTGAAGAAAAAGAGTAGCTACTTTCAACCTGTTGACTGAAACGAGTCAGTGTTATAGGATAATAATAGTATCTAGTAGCTACCGTATGTACCGCTAGGTAAGTCTTGGGCTACAATTTACGCTTGTTTGCCGTCTGCAAGAAGATCAGGCAGAGTAGACTCMAAATTGCCTCCAACTTTACATTATTTGAAGTTTGCGCTCTTGACAACTGAAAGATCTTTGATTTTTGGTACTTTTCTCTTTCCATTCCCCCTGGACTACCTTGTCGTCTTAATCCTTAGCCTCATTATTAGTAGGCACATTGTCGCAGGGAGAAATTTGAGCCCCACAGACGGCCCGTGCCCCGCTTGACTCATTCACGGAGATACAGTCAAGGGAAAATGGTGCCGAGGCCAGTGACGATGTGGATTTATGCCTGTAAAGTCTCCCCTCAGAAGGATGAATCACCTCCCTTCAGCACAGTGGCGACACCCCTCCATTTGCCCATTTATCTCACAGCTGTAGAATATGTAGTAGCAGCCATGTGTTTGGAAATAATGAAGGGTTGAGGGTGTACAGTTTAATTCCTGGGGACCCTGCTGTAAATTCTCTGACCCCAGGATTGTGGAATTTGCGGTGCTCCTCTCATCTGGATATGGTCTCACTGGGCCAATGATGACTTGCTTCAATGGTAACTTAACTGTCTCTTAGCAAGTTTGCCAGGGAGCGAGCGCTCAGCACACACATTACAGCGAGCGATCTTGACTGGCGCTTTATGGACTGCCTCGCCTGGTTGATGTTTGAGCCAATGAGGCGTGTATGTCTTAGTCTTTGCTATCGGTCTCAGTGACTCCAGAACCCCTAGGGTAGGATAGTAATTCTGATCTACGGCAGTATGTTAATGATGCTTTGTCTATGGGGAAATAATTGCATTTTGAGAGACTAACCTATTTGTGCACAGCTGTTTCTAACACCCTATTTGAAGTTTTTACTCCACATATTAGGCCTACAGGTTTTTTGAAATGAAGCTCTTTCTCCGAACACCCACTTAATTTGGTCTTGTATTACACTGAACAAAAAATATAAACTCAACATGTAAAGTGTTGGGCTCATTTTTAATGAGCTGAAATAAAACATCCCAGAAATGTTCCATACACACAAAAAGCTTATTTCTCTCCCAATTTTGTGCACAAATTTGTTAACATCCCTGTTGGCGAGCATTTCTCCTTCGCCAAAATAATCCATCCACCTGACAGGTGTGGCATATCAAGAATTTGATTAAACAGCATGATTATTACACAGGTGCACTTTGTGCTGGGGATAAAAGACCACTCCAAAATGTGCAGTTTTGTCACACAACACAATGCTATAGATGTCAAGTTTTGAAGGAGAGTGTGCAATTAGCATGCTGACTGCAGTAATGTCCACCAGAGCCGTTTCCAGATAATTAAATGTTAATTTCTCTACCACAAGCCGCCTTCGTTTTAGGATATGGTAGTGAGGCCGGTTGGACATACTAACTGCAGACAATGTGTAACCACGCCAGCCCAGAACCTCCACATCCGGCTTCTTCACCTGCGGGATTGTTTGAGACCAGCCACCCGGACAGCTGAATCTGTGGGTTTGCACAACTGAATAATTTATGTCAAACCATCTCAGGGAAGCGCATATGCATGCTCATTGTCCTCACCAGGGTCTTGACCTGACAGTAGTTCAGTGTTGTAGCTGACTGAAGTCGGAAAATGCTCACCTTCCCGGTTTCAACTGTACTTGGCAGACTGCCTGCATGGCGTTGTGTGGGCGAGTGGTTTGCTGAACAGAGTGCCCCATGGCGGCTGTGGGGTTATTGTATGGGCAGGCTTAAGCTACGAACAAAATTGCATTTTATTGATGGCAATATGCCTAGAGGTAACGTGACGCGATCCTGAGGCACATTGTCGTGCCATTCATCCACTGCCATCACCGCATGATAATGCATGGCCCCATGTCGGAAGAATCTGAACACAATTCCTTGAATCTGAAAATGTCCCAGTTCTTSCATGGCCGGCATACTCACCAGACAATGTCACCCATTGAGCATGTTTGGGATGCTCTGGATTGATGTGTACGACAGCGTGTTCCAGTTCCCGCAAATATCTAGAAATTTCACACAGCCATTGCAGAGGAGTCGGTCAACGGTCCACAGGCCATAATCAAGTCTCTGATCAACTCTATGCGAAGGATGTCACGCTGCATGAGGCAAATTTACTGGTTTTCTGATCCACGCCCCTACTTATTTTTAAAAGCTGTCTGACCAACCCATGTGCATCTGTAATCCCAGTCATGTGAAATTCATAGATACGACCTTAATTTAAATAATTTAAATTGATCGATTTCCTTACTAACTTACTCGGCAAAATCCTTATTTGTTGCATGTGGCGTAATTTTTTTTCCTCCAGTATAGATACACATCTTAGCTACCTTTCCCACCTTAGACATTTGATTATTTGTGTAGTTTGACATTTTTTGTATTTTAATTTTTTACCAATCAACATTGAATGGACCATTTCAGCGTTTAGAAAGCTGAGTAAGAGGGTGAAACCGGTCTGATTTTTAAAAGCTTTAGGTATGTGGGTAGTTGCCCTCAGTTCAGCCACAACGCTGGTAGTTCTGCCAGAACCGTCAGAATGTAAGATTGTGTGGTGGGGGTTCAGCAGTGCCACGCTTTGCCAGCATGCTCTGAAAAGCTTAAGGCCTTTTCTACTGACTTGCACCTTCAGACCGAGCAGACCTGGTCAAGTTCTGATTAAACTGCCACATCAGGAGAAGACTGAACGAGGAGGAATTTCATGCATTATTGTGTTTTGGGTGGTAGAACCAGAAAAGTCGGCGATGTGAAGTCACCATGAGCAGGCATTTATTTWTTTTATTTTTTTTTAAACCTAATTGAAGAACGAGGGGGGGGGAGACTGGAAGTATTATCCAAATCGCAGAGCTGTCGTTTGCTTATTCATTGAGGCGTCAAAAGGTATTCAACTTGGTGATTTTTAAATAGAATTGTAATTACCACTCTTGTCCTTACTGTTTGATATCTCGCGTTGATTAGCGAGCAGTTATGACAGGACGCTCTGTCAGAAGGTAATTCCACATCTGAGCATTCACTTTACGATTGGGACGCTGCTCGTTAGTATCGCTGCAAGGAAGTAAAACCATAAGCGGATTTGTCTTCTTTAGGAAAACAGCCCTAATGTCAGAAAACAAACATTACATTATCCAAAGTCAGATATATTTGTTTTCCAAGCTCAAGCACACAATTTACATACAGCAGGTTTTTAAAGGACCAAATTGTTTTGACACAGCCATCAGACTGCTAAACAGCCGTCACTAGCAGATCAGAGGCGGCTGCCTATAGACATAGATTAGTAATCACTGGCCACTTTTTTAGAAATTAATAAAGTGGCCAGTGATCCATGTTTCTATTTCTAGCATTACTCATCTCATATGTATGAACTGCACTCCACACTATTCTACGGTATCTTAGTCACTTTAATTGTGTGTAAATATTGCATCACCCGTCTCCTATGTATATACCGTATTCTATACTACACCACTGACTGCTAAACAGCCATCTCCAGCACGTCAGAGGCTGCTGCCTATAGACATAAATTAGGAATTACTGGACACTTTAAGGAAATGGAACACTAGCCACTTTAATAATGTCGCTGTATCTTGCATTACTCATCTCGTATGTATAAGCTGTACTCTATGCTATTCTACTATCTTAGTCACTGTTAGGTATTCCTGCACTGTCGGAGCTAGAAGCGTAAGCATTTCACTACACCCGAAATAACATCTGCTAAACACATGCATGTGACCAATAAATTTGATTTGTGACTTTTTTTCCATGGCTGTCCCCAATGCCATGCCTAATAGGTAATAGAAACAGTGGGTTTTGATAGAGGAGCCCAGGTTTCTTCCCTCTGGACTCCTTGGGTATATATCAAATCGCCGTCTCTTTTTATGCACTTGCTTTGAACTCGAACTACTGCAATTCAACGGATACATGCTTTTGGGAACAGTTCAAGTCATTTTTTTTATCGCCTCAAAATAGGCTCGCTCTTATGATTTTGGTTTTGTTGTGTAGTCCAATTTTATTGAGGGCAAACAGCACCACTGTCTAACACTTGGTCGTACACTGACATAGCTTACAAGTGTTGCTTCAACCAACAGCCTTTGAGGATGTCGCGGCAGGTATTAATTACCCTGTCCTTCAGCGTAATGTTATAAATGATCCTTTCATCGAGATTAATTTGACCGCCCGTGGAGCTGTATGCTGAAGAAAGGAGTTGGAAGTGATGAACTGTTAGTCATACAAATCTATAGGACGGCGAGGCCTCGTGCAGCTTTTTATCATTATCAGTGTGTCAACTCCCAAAATATCAATTTCGTTGACGTTTCCCCACAATATGTGCACTTCACTGTTTGCAGATGAGCGTCAATCCCCAATTTTCTTAAGGCATCTCAATTTTAGGTTGGGTATTATGGGCTCAATTTGTCTTAGGATTTATGTAGTATCTGGCAGGTTGTTGTTGTGATGTGTAAAAAGGCTTTTTGGAGTCATTGGACAGTTTTAAAACCCAGCTCCATTTCACTGGCCAAGTGTGGTGCGTTTTCCTGCAGTGCTGCTGCTGTAAGGCCACAGATTTATTCCACAAACACCCATAATCACTATTTGTTTCCTTTCTGCCCCCTCAAGTCTAACACTCCCTCTTCTGGGAGACGAAGAATGCCTCTGGTGTAGTCCTTAAAAGAAGCAGCTGAAGTCTGAAGATTTGACTGCCGACTCAGGAGACCTGCTATTTTGTGATGCGGTTGGTTCCTGTGCCAAACTGGAAATTGTCCTTCTGATTGGTTGGGTTTGTTCACTGGCTCCGTCAGCATAGTGCTGTAGGTGTTTTCTATTTGATTGTTTACAATCCACGGGGAGGCATCTCCGTTGTTTTAATCACCTCTGCTTTGTTCAAATGTCATGTCTGCTTAGATGGGGAGATGGAGGCTAACACCATGCCCAAACCAGAGGCTCGCGCAAATTGATTTTGTCCCCCCACACCAAGCGTGATCACGACACTAGGGTTGGGATATCAAAAACTCTGAACCAATTATATTAATATGGGGGGCCGGTCGAAAAGCACTTATGGCAGGCTAGCGAGCTTAGTTGCTAGCTTGCTGTTGCTAGCTAATTTGTCCTGGGATATAAACGTTGAGTTGTTAGTTTACCTGAAATGCAAAAGGTCCTCTACTCGTATCTAGTCATCTCTCCTCCTTCCAGGCTTTTTCTTCATTGAACTTTATATGGCGATTGGCATCTAACTTTCATTATAAGGTGTGTTACCACAACCAACAGACCTCGGTTCATCTTTCAATCACCTACGTGGGTATAACCAATGAGGAGATGGCACGTGGGTACAGTTGAAGTCGGAAGTTTACATGCGCTTAGGTTGCCGTCAATAAAACTAATTTTTAAACCACTCCACATATTTCCTGTTAACAAACTATAGGTTTGGCAAGTCGGTTAGGACATCTACTTTGTGAGTGACAAGTCATTTTTCCAACAATTGTTTACAGACAGTGAATTATAAGTGAAATAATCTATCACAATTCCAGTGGGTCAGAAGTTTACATACACTAAGTTGACTGTGCCTTTAACTTCTTGTGGATTAGTGGGATGCTACCGTCCCATTTTGACAATTTTTAAATTGCAGAGCGCCAAATTCAAATTAAATTACTATAAATATTAAACTTTCATGAAATCACAAGTGCAATACATCAAAATAAAGCTTAACTTGTTGTTAGTCAAGCCGCTGTGTCAGATTTCAAAAAGGCTTTACGGCGAAAGCAAACCATGCGATTATCTGAGGACAGCACACAAATGCATAACGAATCATTTTCAACCAGGGAGTTGCGACACGAAAGTCAGAAATAGCGATATAAAAAATGCCTTCCCTTTGAAGATCTTCTGTTGGCACTCCAAAATGTCTGTTATATTACAAATGGTCCTTTTGTTCGATAATGTCCTTTATATCCATAAAACCTCAGTTTAGCTGGCGCGCTTCAGTCAATAATCCACTCGGTATCCCTCCAAAATGCATGCAAAATGAATCCTAAACGTTACCAGTAAACTTATCCAAACAAGTCAATCAACGTTTATAATCAATCCTTAGGTACCCTAATACGCAAATAAATGATAAATTTAAGACGGAGAATCGTTATCGTCCTTTACCCGGAGAAAAATACCAAAGAACGAGCTCTGTCACGCGCTTGGAAACACTACAGCCAAAATGGGAGCCACCTAGAAAAACTAATTTTTCCCAAAACCAGCCTGAAACTCTTTCTAAAGACTGTTGACATCTAGTGGAAGCCGTAGGAACAGCAATCGGGCACGATTTTGCCCTATTATAAAAGTGCCAGCCATTGAAATCAGTGGTAGGATACATTTTTGGGGGGGGAGATGGTTTGTCCTCGGGGTTTCGCCTGCCATTTCAGTTTGTTAAAATGTCTGTGTATAACAAGTTTTAGAAACTTTATAGTTTTCTATCCAAATCTACCAATTATATGCATATCCGAGCTTCTGGGCCTGAGTAGCAGGCAGTTTACTTTGGGCACGCTTTTCATCCGGACGTCAAAATACCGCCCCCTATCCCAAAGAAGTTAAACAGCCTGGAAAATTCCAGAAAATGATGTCATGGCTTTAGAACCTTCTGCTAGGCTAATTTACATAATTTGAGTCAATTGGAGGTGTATCTGTGGATGTATTTCAAGGCCTACCTTCAAGCTCTGCCTCTTTGCTTGACGTCATGGGAAAATCTAAAGAAATCAGACAACACCTCTGGAAAAAAATTGTAGTCCATGTCTGGTTCATCATTGGGAGCAATTTCCAAATGCCTGAAGGTACCACATTCATCTGTACAAACAATAGTACGCAAGTATAAACACCATGGGACCACGCAGCTGTCATACTGCTCAGGAAGGAGACGTGTTCTGTCTCCTAGAGATGAATGTACTTTGGTGCGAAATGTGCAAATCAATGCTAGAACAACAGCAAAGGACCATGTGAATATGCTGGAGGAAACGGGTACAAAAGTGTCTATATCCACAGTAAAACGAGTCCTATATCGACAACCTGAAAGGCCGCTCAGCAGGGGGGGGAAACTTCAGCTCCAAATTTGCGCCATTCATTAAAATCACAATTTAACCAACACCCATCAATTTGACTACCTGAACCTACCATTTGGTTTTCAATTATTGAAACCAAACCTTATGATTTGAATGGAAAGTATTTTAATAAACAGGAAAAGGTGACAGGATATAGCACTCATCATTTCAAATAGCCTACATGTCTTATTAAACAGCATATAAACACACTAAGTTAAGAGCCAGAAGGAACGGAAATGAATTATTTAGGTTATATTATTTCAAGGCCTATAGCCTACAAAGAGATGGATTTGCGAGTGTAACACACTAGGCTGTCAGGGACATTGATGCTCAGCATTTAGTTGTATTTAATCATAGTCTATAAATTGTGCATATAGGCTGTGACATTACTTCAAATGAAATACAAATTAAACAAAGGCCTTAGTAGGCTCAGTCTGCATTGTCTTTGAATTCATTTTTAGAAACACTAGTTTGGCCAGCGTGTCTTCAGGCTCATGTGATGGTGCTTGGAGAGCAGGCCAGCAGTGAAAGAAAACCCTCTCCATGCTTGCGGAGCCACTAGAGATGCAAAACACCCTTTGGGCCACTGTTGGCTGGCTGGGCAGGAGGAGTTTATTTTATTTCTGTAAGTAAGCCTAAAGGGTTTTAGGTAAAATAAGCCTATCAAAACGGAAAGCTCCTTGAAAGAGGTAATATGCCAAGCCTATTGTGGCGCAAAATCAATGATGGCCAATTGTATAAATATTAGAACAAAAATGAAAAACTTAAGATCTGATTTTATTTGTTTTATAAATACTTTGCTACAATGACACACTTAGCTAGCTACCCATATTATTGCTTTCTGTTAGCGTGTGTACGTAGTAAGTTCACCATGCTTTTTTTAGTGGACACCACCGCACTCTTGGTCATCCTCATATTGGTAAGTCAGCTTTTTAAAAATGTTCACCTGTTTTATCAGTTTCTTTATGAAAATATTTAGCATACTTGATGACAGTAGCTAAAGCAATGGGCTATAGCAGCACACACGTAGATTACAAATGCATGCTGGGCCGGGCATGCCCCGAGCTTGTGAGGCGAGTGCCACTAGAGCGAAATTTGGAGAGGGCGAGAAGGCCGACCCTCCAGCCTTTGGCGAACTTGCTCCAGTCAAATTGGGCACGCTCCGTTCCTCGCTCCGCTCACATACTCTTGTCTGGATGTTATTTAAAGACTGTTTTTAGTCTTTGACTTAGCGTCTCAGACAACCTCTTCCCACTCTCCCCATCTCATGTTTCATGCTCATTTCAAAACGGCTCCTTGAAGTCTAGGGTGAGGTTTGCCATGGAGGCTCCATTATGTGATTTAACAGTCTTACTGAGGATTTCGCAACAAAGGTTATAACACCAATGAGTGCGGGCATTTCAAAATCAACTTTTTTTTCTTAAAGCTGCAAGCAAGCAGCTTATTTACCCTGTGGTTAAACCCTTTTCTTCTGCAGGGATCTAAGTAGAAAGGTTTGTTATTAAACTGAATTATTCAATCTGACAATGAATTGGTCATTGCCTCCAATTAAATGTTTTTCAATCTGCATAAACCTTCCCATAGGTCACACATTTTAATAACCCAACTGACGAATAGTAAAGCAGCTTTTATCGCAGAGCAGGCTGCTGGCTGCTTCTGCCCTGATATTGTGCATCTGTAATAAATACCTCCTAAGTGGAAATACTTTATTTTTGTCCACTGACTGATTTCTGGTTTCCTTGAGTGTCAGTAAGGAGTCTAGATGAGCTGGCGTCATTGAGAGGGACTGGCTGCTCACTTTGCTTTCCTTCACCCTATCAAAGGAAGGGCCACAACACAAGTGGCAACTGCTTAATTCATATCCCAATTTCTGTTTTGTCCTGAAAAACCGCAATCTATCGAGTGTGAAATGGACTCCTGCACCACACACCCTCTTTTTAAAGTGGTTTTAATAGAGCTCGCCAGCTGTGCTCGCTCCACTGCCAGCCGCTGATGCCTGTACCACGAGGCTTAAACAACCATCGTTTTCTTTGTCAGCAGCTGTGTACACATTTTCGTTTAAAGTTTGGTCATGCAGTGCGAAGACTTGCTGAGCAATATTCGGGAATTCTTGTACGGCTTTGCGGTTCTTTGTTTTAGAACCAGCCTGACCTCTAGAGGTCCTGAACATGGTTAGCAAGCACTCTACCCCCCCCCCCCCCAGTCTGTCTCTCATTGGGGTAGGCTGATGCTGAACTGTGCGTTATGTGCATTGTCCATGACTGAGCTCATAGTTCTGTTTCTGCTGAGAGACACAGTGAAACCATGCCGGGAGTGATAACACACTGATTCGATGGCATACTCAAGTCAGACAGCTGGTGTATGCGTCAGGCGTTAGCTTTCGAAGTCTGCCTCCTGTCTTAAGTTTCTGAGAATTGTGCGTATGTTAAAATCCTTTTTTGAACATTGAAAGCGTTTAGTATTAGCATACGTGGGCCTTCAATATAGCAATAACACTGGATTGAAAGTAAAGCGTAATCTAGTGTCTAATTTGTCTTTTCCAGGAAAGGTTTGAAACGGTTACCTACAACGCTACTTCCTTTACTTGCCTTGGGGCTGCAGCAATAAGAGTCGAGGGAAGTCTTTATCAGACTGTGCCCCACTTTAAAATTGCCCTAGCAGCCTTTTACAGGCACACTGTTTTATTTGCTCTTTGTCTTCAGTCTGTCAATCTGGAGCKGTGTCGAGCAAATAAATGTTGAACAGCTCTTTTTCTGTTGTCTTTTTGTTGGGTAGAAAGTTGGAAATCTGGTATTGAGGGAGCTCCATTCAAAGGACAATTTGCAAGCACAAAAGATTTGGGGAAACATGACAGTTTGGGATGCAGACATTTTTTTCAATGCCATTTCAAACGGCTTTCATTCAATGTGTATTTCTGTCATAGTTATGTCTGTGCTCAGCAGACTGCTTTACATAGCTTGTCATTTGTAATGTATTGATTTGAATAGACTGTTAAGTTACTTGCTTATTGACATGATGGCAGTGTTCCCCGACTAGGAACTGAAGCAGCAGCCATCTGTTAGTTTCCCAACAACTCAGCCAGCTGGCTTGTTTTGAAAAGTAAAAAATGGTGACAGAGTTAGGCTTTAATGTGAGGAGATTAATGTGTTTCGTTGATACATTGATAGTAGGGTTTTCATGGTATTAAAGAGAATGTTCACCCATTTTGAATGTGATATTGTTTTTGTGCATCTTTGAGTGATGTTCCATCGATTCCCTGGTTTATTTCATGTTTCTGAGTTATTGGCGTTCAAGCAGACAAATCCGGCCGGTATGACGTAGCACTGTGATAACTTCCAGTGTAGTGAGAGGGACTTTAATAGGAATACAACTTTTAGATTGCGAAAAATGTCTATCATACATATCAGATTTCAATTACCAAATTTTTCCTATTTGTCTGCCTCTTTAGTCCAGGGTGCATTGCATGGTGCTGTTGCCAGAGATATTATAGAAAGGAGATGGGAATCCAATAAATTAAGGAACATGTAACGCCCYACCCAGCAGACTATCAACCAATTGCGTTCACGTTGTCATGCTGCGTCACGCATTTGCTAAGCTAATTGTCACGCAATCCCTTCTCAAAGTCGGTGTATATGTCAACTTGCCTATTTTCCTCAAGTATGTAATGCCACGATTCCAAAGCTATACGATAGTAGATAGCATTGACTTTGTCGTCGTCAAACACCAAGGACAAAGTGTAATATTCTCACATATGAACAATTTATAACATTGAAAGAGTTTCCAATACTTTTCAGAGTTTATTTCTGTGATCAAAGCTGTTCCCGGTGGTCAAACTACACTAATGAAAACTCATCTTAGCTTTGGTAATGATCACAAAGTTTATCCAGAACTCAGATTGGAAGGTGTGTGTGTGTGCTTACTTGAGAAATCTTGTTGTAATAAATATATGACAAATTCTCCATTCACAAAACCAACTTACACTGAGAAATTCTTCTGGAACATGCTTATTCCTGACATTGTCTGGAGAAATGCATGGTTAAGGCCTTACAAATATTGTATACCAAATAAAGTTAAGGAAGTGCACTTTAAAATTTTACATAAGATATATCCATGTAATTCTATGATATCCAAATTTGTGGCTATTGATATGTGTTTTCTGTGAAAAAGGTGAATCTGTCTCACTTGTTCTTAGAATATAAAATTGTCAGAATTTTGGGAAAACCTTGCAAATTACTTATTTACCATTATGACCACTACCCATGTTTTTGACATGAAGGATATAATATGTTAATATTGCAATGATAACAACACCATTGAAATGATTGTGAATTTTTGAAATTGTTGTGGACAAATACTTTATACACAAAAAAATTCCCAAATTCTATACCAAATTAGTTTTTTGATTGAATTTAACTATTTTATTAAAACATTAACCCTAGTGAATAACATTTTCCTGAATCATTAAGATTTTTTCAGTGATTACAATTGCACCAGAATTTTTTATATTTTTTATTACTTGATATTTTTTGTATGTTTTAGTATCTTCTCGTTGATACCTGCATTCTGTTTTGTATGATGTAACAATGTAAATTGTTGATCTGTATTTTGAATGTAAAAAAAATAAAAAATAAAAATAAAAAGATAGTAGCTAGCAAGTTAATTATCTCACATTTTGGGAAAGATTTCTAATGTACTTGACGAAATTAGTGTAAATGTTGGGTTTTTGAGCTAGCGCCCAATAAACTCCCATTCAACAACAAAAAACACACAAAAAAATAAAAATAGACTCCATTCACTCCTTGAAGGAGAGAGCTCTTTGTCCCAGAATGCACCGCCCATTGAAGTCCAAAGCTTTATTTTCCGTTGTGAATGTCAGACTCCACTCTGAGGCACATCTATCTGCAGGTTGAACATGGTGAGGTTGTAGACACCTAAATTGACAGTGCAGTTTGTTTTAGGTGATTTTACAGTTAACTAGCTACTTTACGTCAGTGGCGATTGAGGGAGGATGATTTTTCTTCCCATGAGCACGGCCTTATTTCTATTGTTGGATGACTCATTCATATTCCATTCACCCAGTTCAATGTAACATCGATTGGTTTAGGCTAGCTGATCTAGGGGTGTAATCATTAGTCCAACAGTTGCAAACGAGAGTTTGTATTGGACAAATTCAGGAATTTTTTWAATCCCTGTTTCGTTTGCTTCCGTTTTAAGAAATGTTTTTCAACAGAATCGGTCCAATGAATACACCTCTGATCACGCATAAACATAGTTCACTTTGATAGCCACGTTGTATTCCTTCTCGCCTCTATGCACTCTCTCGATCGTTGCCAAGCCAAACCATGTCATAACCGCTACACACAGCCTACGTCGTTGTCCACATATTATTTAAAGTAACATCCTAGTCAACATAGATAATAGAACTAATGCTTTAGTAAACACTCTACAATCATGCAGTAACGTTGGTGTATATATAGTCAGTAAGGCGTTACACTGGCGGGCCCCGGTGGCAATAAAACCAAAAGCTTACCTTGACTTGGAAGAATTCCATTGTTGTGTTGGCTAGTCATAACCAGCTAGCTAACATAGCATCCCTCTGTTTGAGCTGGGTGTTTGAGTAACTAAAGTAGCCAGCTGCATTTGCTAACTAAGTGAAAAAAATGAGTCTCTCTTGCTTCTCCTTTGTTAAACTTTTCACATTTTATTCACAGCAGTGCTAGCTAGCTGTGGCTTAGGATTTCTGTACTAGATTCATTCTCTTGTCCTTTGATTGGGTGGACAACATGTCAGTTCATGCTGCAAGAGCTCTGATAGGTTGGCGGAAGTCCTCCGAAAGTTGTCATAATTACAGAAGGCGGTGAGAACCAAGAGCCTCCTAGGTTGTGTGTTGAAGTCAATGTACCAAGAGGAGGACGGTAGCTAGCTGTCCTCCGGCTACACCATGGTGCTACCCTACAGATTGCGGTTTAGACTACTGTAGACCTTCAATGCAAAACAGTGTGTTTTAATCAATTATTTGGTGACGTGAATATATTTAGTGTAGTTTTATCTAAAGGAACTTTTTCAATGTTCTCTTAAAAAAATAAAAAAATAATTCACTGAGGATTGTCCTCCCCTTCCTCCACTGCTTTACATGCTGATATTGTCTCTGGTATTCTTGTGTGTAAGTGTTTGCCTGCCGGTCCATAGACAGAATCTATTGTGGATTTTGTAGTCTACTTGAGCTGCAACAAATTTCCACAACGATTTTCCCATGTTGCTTCCAAACTTATGAAACACTTCTTCACAAAAATATTTCTCACATATTAGTGTTATTTAACACTATATTAAAGGTTTGGGTGGTTTTGGGTGGATTTTTCCTTGAATATTTAACGATGTTCCACAGATGCTGGTGTAACTCGGAAGTGAGAAGCCATTCACATGATCAGATACAAGTTACTTGCTGAAACCGCAAATAACTTGTTTACACTCAAATGATTTATTTTTTATTGCTCATTCTGTAATCGCTGAAATGTTTGAATCATTAGCTCTATTTGATATTCATCACTAGGGCTGTGGTGGTCTCACAATAATTGGACCGTTAATTAACAAACAAGTGTAACATCTCCAGGCCTCCACGGAGTCCATGCATGCAAGCTGCATTACAAGCCGACGATGGGGGCCTTTGGAACATCTACATAAAAAAAWTTTTTTGTCTAAAACATTATGCAGAAGAACAGAGTATGGGTTCGCCTAATGTATGTTATCTGGCTATGCGCCATGCCATAGGCTGTAGGATTGTTCATTTAGCTGACAGGATATGCCTATTTTATATATTGGATTTTACAGTAAGAAGAGTATAATTGACCTTGGCTGAATAAAATAGGATGGATATGTTTCCCGTTCTTGAGCGAGGGCGCATATGAAATGGCTATGTTGAGCTTAAGATTTCATTTGAAATATGCCCTATATGCTAGATTTTAAAGGGGGAAAGTCATGACATCCGTATTCACTCGAAGGCGTGCACTTCCCCACGGCTCCATTTTTCAATGATGCCAGGTAGGCTACCTAGGTGTTATAGTGGAGCTGTGCATTAACTACTGTTTGAGGAGCACGCTCTCACTGCAACAGGCGATGTTCTGCCCAAGCTCTGTATTACATGGGCTCTCCAACCCTGTTCCTGCTGCTACCCAGTGCTTAATATGGGAAACCAAGTGGAAATTTGTTCGACCAATGTCGATAGTAATATGCTTTCGCAAACAAAACATATTTCACTAAATGTTGACATCCCCTCTGCGCGCTCGAGAAAGGAATAAAGGGAAGAGAGATGGAAACACAGTGGTGGGATTCTGTATAGCCGAAGGTCACCCAATTATTATGAAAATTAAAAAAATTCCCTATTACTAGGCAATTCGAAATCTAAAACAAATTCACTAATGATAACTGTAAGCCGTCCTGCACAATCAACGAACCAAAAGCGTCGCCTAGAGCGGTATGTTCTCTCTCAGACTCGTGGATAGAAATTTTGGAGCCTAGCATAAGGTAACCAGTCCATCCAGTATGCATAATAATAGTCCACATTCAAAGGCGATTACTCAAATGTATTTACTTTTTAAAGTATAGGCTAGACCAATTATGTAGTAAAGATATCTTAAATCAGTTTTATTTTTTCTGCCATGTCTAATATTTGGTAGGCTATGCATTGTATAACAGCACAATCATTTTAATACAGCTTTTTTTTCTTTCTCTCTGGCCTGTGCTCATAAGCCTGTGTATAAGCTCTAATATGCTTTTGATGTTGAATTAATCATCCCCTTAGAAAGCGCTGTCCATTTTTTTTGGCTTTGAAACATCCACAAGGACTTTTTTTACTGTTTCATCCTGCTGTTGAACTTTCTTACATTTACATTACATTTTGCAACTTTCTTCAAATTGATCATCACATTAAGGTGAGTTTTAAAAGCATAAAACTGTTTTGATAAGTGTTTGTGATTTTTCGAAAGCATTTGCATACAGTGCATTCGGAAAGTATTCAGAATCCCCCCCCCCCCCCCCCCCCCAAACACACATTTTGTTACGTTAAAGCCTTCTAAAATTGATTTTAAAAATGATCCATCTACACAACATACCCCATAATGGCAAAGCGATGCCTTATTTACATAAGTATTCAGACCCTTTGCTAGGACACTCAACATTTCTGCAGCATTAAAGATCCCCAAGAACACAGTGGCCTTATCATTCTTAAATGGAAGATGTTTGGAACCACCTAGACTCTTCCTAGAGCTGGCAATCGGGGGAGAAGAGCCTTGGTCAGGGAGGTGACCAAGAACCCGACGGTCACTCTGATAGAGCTCCAGAGTTCCTTTGTTGAGAGAGGGGGGAACAATTTAGTTAATTTTAGAATAAGGCTGTAACGTAACTGTGTAAAGTCAAGCAGTATGAATGAATGCTTTCCAAATGTACTCTGTTAGAGGGACAATGGAGCCATGAGTACCAGCCCAATAGGACCTGATGGTCGATAACAGGTTGGGTACAACCAAAGCATGTCCAGAATGCATAAAACGAGATGGCGTGACTCAACAGTCACAATTGTACTGCATTCATGACTGCCAGTGTGTTTGAAATAAGAACAACGCGACAGCCCTATTCATCACATACTGATCTTATGAGACACTTAAAAAAAAAATAATAATAATAATAATTATGCATAGAAGGCACTTGTCCTTGTATGCATTATACAATAGCTCTCCTGGGGGATGGTTGGCCACCCTGCAACATTACAATTACAACCAATTTACTTTTTGTCTTTAAAATACTTCCCTCATTCAATGAACCAGGAATCAAATTGCTAAGGTGGGCAAGGTAGCTAAGATTATCTATACTGAACAAAAATATAAACGCAACATGCAACAATTTCAAAGATTTTACTGAGTTAAGTTCATGTAAGGAAATCATTAGGCCCTAATCTATGGATTTCACATTACTGGGAATACAGATATGCATCTGTTGGTCACAGATTTTAAAAATGGGTAAATGCTTGGATCAGAAAACCAGTCAGTACCTGATGTGACCACCATTTGCCTCATGCGTTGCGATATATCCTTTGCATAGATTTGATCAGGCTGTTGATCGTGGCCTGTGGAATGTTGTCCCACTCCTCTTCAATGGCCGTGCGAAGTTGCTGGATATTGGCGGGAACTGGAACACCCTGTCGTATACGTCGATCCATAGCATCCCAAACATGCTTAGTGGGTTATCCTTCCGACATGGAGCCTTGCATTATCATGCTGAAACATGAGGTGATGGCGGAGGATGAATGGCACGACAATGGGCCTCATGAGCACGTCATGGTATCTCTGCGTTCAAATTGCCATCAGGAAAATGCAATTGTGGTGTTCGTAGCTTATGCCGGCCCATACCGTAACCCCACCTCTACCATGGGCCGCTCTTTTCACATAGTTGACATCAGAAAAYCGCTTGCCCACACGATGCCATACACGTGGTCTGCGGTTGTGAGGCCGGTTGAATGTACTGCCAAATTCGCAACAAAAAAAGATGTTGGAGGCGACTTGTGGTTGAGAAATGATCATTACGTTTTCTGGACATTTCTGCATTCAGCATGCCTATTGCAAGCAATTGCATATTTTAGAATGGCCTTCTATTGTTCCCAGCACAAGGTGCGCCTATGTAATGTTAATGCCGTTTAATCAGCTTCTTGATATGCCACACCTGTCAGGTGGATGTATTATCTTGGCGAAGAAGAAGTAATCACTAACGGGGTGTAAGCAAGCACATTTCTGCACAAAATGGAGAGAAATAAGCTTTTTGTGGGACATTTCTGAGATATTTCTGCTTATGAAACGCATTACACAGATTTTATATTTTTTTATCTGTTTATTTGTAAGGTTAAAGTGTTCAGGGGAGATCTTGACAACATAGGAGTTACTTGTCAATTAGACTATTCTAGGAATATTTTACATGGCCAGTATATGATGGAGAAGCCTAACCAATTCTGAGCGCTTGAGATGTATGGTTTTACAACCGGCATATGCAGCGTTGGTTTCATCACCTGTATCAACTGCGTGTCAGCCATTTGCGGTTATACACGAGTGCTGGTGGAAAATGTATTTCAGGACATTGGACAAGACAACATTAATGCATTCTATTACCTAAATCGTTAACTAGCGAGAACCAGCCAAACTGCACAATAAGTTTAGACTTTTCGATCTCGTTAGACTATCATTATTTTACCTGCTGTGGAAATGTCTCCCCATGGCAACAGCCAATTGGCGCACGCAGGTGATGCATACACAATGACTTTTCCAAGATTTTCATTGTTGACGAAAAGTAAGCTATAACTGGGCAAATGACTCACTAACTAGCAATGAATATCAACAAATGTGCACCGGTAGATAGCCGCGTTGGTCACAAACGTATCTCGCAACTGCATGATTGAAAGACCGCTTGGGCCTGTCTACGCAGGCCTACAATTATAYTCCGATGCGCTCTGCAGAGATTGGGGGGACAGTGTGCAACACATTGCATCCGCAGGACACTGATCCAATTCTGATCAGAGTAGCCTAATTGTTTGATATTGTGGTTTGTGTGAATTTTATTTAAAATGACTTGGCCATTCTGACAGCTTAAACCTATATTCTTGTCAGACTAATGTAGAGCCCTCGTATATTTTTTTCTTTCCTGCTCTTGTTCATGTAAACACCACTAGATCAGCAGTGACTTAACCTGTCTGACTCTGGGGTTCCGCTAGCGGAACTCCTCCCACATTCCACTGAAAAGCCAGAGCGCCAAATTCAAAAAATATTTTTTAGAAATATTTAACTTTCACACATTAACAAGTCCAATACAGCAAATGAAAGATACACATCTTGTGAATCCAGCCAACATGTCCGAATTTTAAAATGTTTTACAGCGAAAACACCACGTATATTTATGTTAGCTCACCACCAAATACAAAAAAAGACAGACATTTTTCACAGCACAGGTAGCWKGCACAAAACCAACATAACTAACCAAGATCCAACCAAACTAACCTAGAAACAACTTCATCAGATGACAGTCCTATAACATGTTACACAATAAATCGATGTTTTGTTCGAAAAATGTGCATATTTGAGGTATAAATCAGTTTTACATTGCAGCTACCATCACAGCTACCGTCAAAAATAGCACCGAAGCAGCCAGAGTAATTAGAGACCAACGTGAATTACCTAAATACTCATCATAAAACATTTCTGAAAAATCRATGGTGTACAGCAAATTAAAGACAAACATCTTGTGAATCCAGCCAATATTTCCGATTTTAAGTGTTTTACAGCGAAAACACAATATAGCATTATATTAGCTTACTACAATAGCCTACCACACTACCGCATTCATTCATCAAGGCACGTTAGCGATAGCAATAGGCACGTTAGCGTTAGCGAATAAACCAGCAAAAGATATTACATTTCACTAACCTTCATAAACCTTCCTCAGATGACAGTCCTATAACATCAGGTNAATGTGCTAACGTAGCATCTTTTTCCCAGAATGTGCGGATATTTCTATTAGACTCTCACCTATTCTGACCAAATAGCTATTCATAAACATTACAAAAAAATACATGTTGTATAGGAAACGATAGATCCATTAGTTCTTAATGCAATCGCAGTGTTAGAATTCTAAAAATATCTTCATTACGACATAAGACTTAGTTATGGTAAGGGAATGCCCAAAACCTGAGCGCAAAGCTACTAGTACACAGTTCGACAGATATATGTAATAGCATCACAAAATGGTTCCTACTTTTGGTGATCTTCCATCAATGTTGTACAAGGGGTCCTTTGTCCAGAACCGTCTTTGTTTGGTATTAGAATGTTATTTTTCCCTCTTGAATTAGCAAGCACACTGGCCAAGTGGCGCGAAGCTATCCTTCCTGAACATATGCAGACAAAGCAATACGCCTAACGKCCCGAAAAAAATTAAATAATCTAATAAAACTATATTGAAAAAACATACTTTACGATGATATTGTGACATGTATCAAATAAAATCAAAGCCGGAGATAGTATTCGCCTATAACGACAGTTTTTCAGAAGGCAATAACAGGTCCCTCCATGCGCCTTGCAGAAAACAGAAAATGGAGGACACGTCATTCCAAGAGGTTTCTTTCCATCTCAGACCAAGATAATCAACTCATTTCTTCTCTCACTTCCTCTTGACATCTAGGGGAAGGTGTATGACGTGCACGTATAGTCATAYGTATCATGCCCATTTATAGGCAGGTCCTTGAACAGAACATCGATTTCAGACTTTCCACTTCCTGGTCAGAAAGTGTGCTGCCAAATGAGTTCTGTTTTACCCATAGACAAAATTCAAATGGTTTTAGAAACTAGAGTGTTTTCTATCCAATAGTAATAATAATATGCATATTGTACGAGCAAGAATTGAGTACGAGGCCGTTTAAATTGGGCACGATTTTCCCCCAAAGTGAAAACCGCGCCCTCTGTCCTCATCAGGTTAACTTACTCACCAGTATACAGGATTGATTAAGTGATTACAGCTAACATTTTAAATCCAGAATGAACTCATTTCTTGTAGCATCTGCACAATATTGCCATCAAACTTCCACAATGCACTTTTTAATGGGTCAAAGAGCACGGAGCTCGGTAATTGAACCATGTCATGTGAAACAATAGGAATATCCCTCATCAGTCGCCAAAACGTCTCGTCTTGCTTCGGTCATATCTTTTGGACACCTACAGTATTATAATAGTTTTGGTTCTTGTTCAGTAAACCAATGCCACCCTCTTCCACCAGCATGATCATGTTGTTAGCATGCGGTCAGAAGGTGGACMGGCTGTGTGTGCGCAATCCTGACTAGCGGGTGGGGCATCCCCCTGAGGGCCATTGAGTCAGATGGAAAGTAGCCAAGACTGGGTCCACTGCACGAGCCTTGCCTGACGGGTCCTTAATCGCCCATGGCTCTCTTAGAGCCTACTGTAAGGATTCAACTCCAAGTAATCCAATTGGAACATCCCATAATTAACCATTAGCGAGCTAGTTCTGGTGCATGTACAGTTGAAGTCGGAAGTTTACCTTCAAACTCGGTGCCTCTTTGCTTGACATGGGACAATCAAAAGAAATCAGCCAAGACCTCAGAAAAAAAGATGTTGACCTCCAAGTCTGGTTCATCCTTGGGAGCAATTTCCAAACGCCTGAAGGTACCACATTAATCTGTACAAACAATGGTACCACATTAATCTGTACAAACAATGGTACGCAAGTATAAACACCATGGGACCACGCAGCCGTCATACCGCTCAGGAAGGAGATGCGTTCTGTCTCCTAGAGATGAACGTGCTTTGGTGCGAAAAGTGCAAATTAATCCCAGAACAGCAAAAGGACCTTGTGAAGATGCTGGATGAAACGGTAACAAAAGTATCTATATCCACAGTAAAACAAGTCCTATATCGACATACACTGAAAGGCCGCTCAGCAAGGAAGAAGCCACTGCTCCAAAACCGCCATTTAAAAAAAAACAGACTACAGTTTGCAACTGCACATGGGGACAAAGATTGTACTTTTTGGAGAAAAATGTCTTCTGGTCTGATGAAACAAAAATAGAACTGTTAGGCCGTGATGACCATCGTTATGTTTGGAGGAAAAAGGGGGAGGCTTGCAAGCCGAAGAACCCCATCCCAACCGTGAAGCATGGGGGTGGCAGCATCATGTTGTTTGGTGCTTTGCTGCAGAACGGAATGGTGCACTTCACAAAATAGATGGCACATCTCAAGACATCAGTCAGGAAGTTAATGCTTGGTCGCAAATGTCTCTTCCAAATGGACAATGACCCCAAGCATACTTCCAAAGTTGTGGCAAAATGGCTTAAGGACAACAAAGTCAAGGTATTGGAGTGGCCATCACAAAGCCCTGACCTCAATCCTATAGAAAATTTGTGGGCAGAACTGAAAAAGCGTGTGCGAGCAAGGAGGCCTACAAACCTGACTTAGTTACACCAGCTCTGTCAGGAGGAATGGGACAAAATTCAACCAACTTATTGTGGGAAGCTATCCAAAACATTTGACCCAAGTTAAACAATTTAAAGGCAATGCTACCAAATACTAATTGAGTGTATGTAAACTTCTGACCCACTGGGAATGTGATGAAAGAAATAAAAGCTGAATTAAATCATTCTCTACTATTATTCTGACATTTCACATTCTTAAAATTAAGTGGTGATCCCAACTGACCTAAGGGAATTTTTACTAGGATTAAATGTCAGGAATTGTGAAACTGAGTTTAAATGTATTTGGCTAAGCTGTATGTAAACTTCAACTGTACATAGTTGTAATCCTGTAATTCAAATGGTGGGCCAGGCACCCTGGCTACTTTAGGGAAAATGCAAGTGTCATCTATCTTTTTTGAAGGCCTTTCACTCTTATGCAGGAGTCAGAATACAAGTATGGATTTGTTGGTCCCCATAGAATTCATTTGGCATTTATTTGCATTTCTGGCCCAATACAATGCTTTTTTTTCTCTCTCTTTCTGAAATGACAAAATACCTGTCATAGGTGTGTAAAGTTGGGAATAACAAATTCATGCAGGATAACCTGAGGGCAGTCAAGGTGGGGCAACCTTGAGCCTTCAACCTTGGGCTTCTGCGTGCAAATTGTACGACATCACCAAAGGCCTGTGTTAAACATTGAGCTGTTTCATGCAGCCCCAGCTTAATATTTGGTACCACTGCGTGGTTAATTCCCTAAACTGTCACACTGACAAGTAATCTATCCATAGTGTGAGCTGAGCAGGCAGTTAGGCCTAGTCAAGGTGGCAAGTGCACTCCTGGAGCAAAAGTCAGTTTGGCCATTTATCCAGGAGTAGGGCAGGAAAACCAATGATGCATTTGATTGTGGTTACCAAAGTTTGAGGCATTACCGGGTCATAAATCACAAAGGAATCCGTTTTTTTCTTGCAGTGAATTGGGGCTTTGTAACAATGGGTAACTTGTAACGGGCATCCTCGATATTAGTTTTGACCCTTGAGGGCATCCTCAAATGCACAAGATGCTGGGAATAATTTTCATTTTTGCAATGAAATTGCTAGAGTTGACGCGTGAGTCAAATTCTTTCATTTCCATTCTTCCGGAGGCCAGAAGGAATTTAAATGGTAGGTGTTTTTTTTTTGTTGTTTTTTTACGCTCACCTGCTCACTAGTTTGTGGTGCAGTGATGTTCTGTCAGCCGGGACCGACTACGCAGTTATGCATTAAATTGCTAATGCGCTTGGCCGTCCACATTATCCTCATCAAAGTGACAAGCTCAGGAATTAAACACTTGGATCTGCTGTCAATGAGATCATTGGAAAATGTGTTTCTGTGAATATGGCGAGGCAACGGGTGAAGTATTAAGTGCTTTCTGTGGTTCTCTTTATTTCCGCCTCTGTGCTTTGACAGTTGACAAACAATAGCTTTCCTGAGTGGCGTATGAGTGGTTATCTTGCGGCGATAAGGGCTCTCTGCTGGGTTGCTCTTATACCTGGCTGCATTTGACACATTCATGCGCCAAAGTTGGAGAAAGAAACACTGGTTTTGCTGGCTCATGCTCAGTGTTTGTCATTTTTATTCCAGCTGTACAAACTTGTGAAAATGTCTGGTCTCAGACCTCACGCTGAGTCCAGGTTTATAGAGTAATGTGATCTGAATGCTTGAGCCACAAAAAAGGGTTGCATGGAAACCTGGTTATTGACTAGAATTTGGCCACCAGGCACTTTTTAATCAAAGGACTTTGCCGCCTCCTTTCCCCATCTGCAGATACGAGTCCTTCAGGTGAATTGTGTAGAAGAAAAAGCACCATGGCGTGATTGAGCTCCTCCACATGCCAGCCATTTTGGGATGTTTGTGAGCTGCTCATGTCGGGTCTTAGACCTCATGAGTCCGGGTTATAGAGTAATGTGATCGGAATGTTTTATCCCTGTGGCTCAAGCAGTCTTAGTTCCTAACTGTGAATGAGCCAGCTTGTCAATGCTCATTACGTTCACTGCAATAGAAAGGTGTGTGTGTGTGTGTGCACCAGTAGCTTGGTCTCCTCACTAAACTTGTCAGTCAGTGAGTGATGAATGAGCCATCGCGAGGGCATGTCATATTCTACTTGAAAGTGAAGCTGCGACGGGGAGTGCACCACAGCCCTGCGAGTATGAAAAGTGTTCGTTTACATTATTTTGTTCTTTGTTCCTCACTGGCTTTTGTCATACTGTTCAAAGCCTCTTTCCTCAATACCAGAAATCCTTTAAGAAGCGCCAAAACGTTAAATGTGTCCAAACAGAGAATGATAAAAAATAAATAAACATTCACCTAGAAAATACCATCACTAGCTATGTCTCCATCAAATTGACTTGTTGCAGATAAAAGGCTGTGTGTGATGACGTAGTGCACAAAAAATGCCTTTTGCAGTTCCAGTTCCATGTACCGAAAAATTATTTAAGTTAAATGRGTTTCAATCGCATTTTCAACTGTACTGAAAGTTCTCACATTTATTGTGTTATGTAGCGAGTGTGCCCGCTTTGCTATTGGCATGTACAGTGTAGCCAACGGCGCTATCTGCGTGCTGTTGGCTACAGTGCATGTGTAGCCTACATGAGATTGTTATGGACATCATGTCACCAGAATAAGACCCTCAATATTTATTGGAAAGGAGCATCAAGCTCATCACCTTGTACTTTAACCACCCTGTAAAGTTAATTTTATTTAATCTGTTGCATAATAAACTGCATGCTTTCCTGACAAGTCATAGTGGGAGGACTACACGTCATTGTGTGACTCCAAGTTTACTTTGATATAATGGTTATTATATCAATATTTGCTCATTAAAAGAATTACCACTAATTTCTGCTAAATTCATTTTACCAAAACAAAATCCCACCTTGTCTAGTGTATATTGTTTTGTCAATTGTACCGACAATTGTTCTGTTTCCATCAGCCCTGTAATGAGATTTATGTTCGACATCAACTTTACTTGCGTAAAAAGGTTGCACGGGAACCTAGAATTAGGCCACCAAGTGCTTTATCAAAGGATTTTGTCCTTCTCCGTTCCTCACCTGCAGATACGTGTCCTTCAGGTGAGTTGTGTAAAAGAACAAGCACCTTGCAGTGATTTAATGAGCTTCTCCACCCGCCAGCCATTTTGGTGTGAGTGTGTGTGCTGCTCGTGTCTCCCAACAGTTCTGTGACTGTGTGCCGGCCACCAACGTCCCCCCTCCACTCAAATCTCTTGCCTCCTGAATCATCTGCTACGGAGACAAAGTATCAGGGAAGGGTGCTGCTATTTATTGTGCTTGGCGGTTGCTGACATACCAGTGTCAGGGCTGTTTCTGCAGACGAGCGTGATCTATCACAACGACGGATGTYCTTATTTCAGAGCCACCGGCGCATCACATTGATTGCACAACAATGACTCATGAAGTGTATTTCACTGGTTACATCAACTGTCCCCGACCATATGACCGGTTTATTTGTTTTCCACTTGATCTAAAACCACTGCCTTGCACTATCACGCTGAGCCATATGAAGATTTTCAGATATGACCCTAACGCATGGAATCTAAGCAAGCGGCCACGTATTAGTCTGTATGTACGATGGCTTCGAGCAGACGTTTCACCGTCTTTAGAGAATGAAATGTGAACTTGATGTTTCAGAGCGGAGATACCAAGCCAACTCTGTTCTGGTTGGATGTTTGGGATCTCTCCCTAGTGTCAGATGGTTGGTAATTGTCCAGACTTGCACTAGCAGTGGACTCCAAGGATGTCTTAAGTAGGTCTAGGCCTACCTGTTTTCTGTTGTCACTTAACTGTGTGGGCTGGGACATTGGCTGCCTTTTGTAGAATATGGAAATAATAAGGCTTATTCTTTCCAAATTAATACTTGTTTGCACATTCAACAAATGTCTGAGATATTTGTATTAGGTGCCTGCTTTGTGCCATTTATATGCCTTGTACCAACTTTAGCCATCTTCTCTCCCCACAGGTTCAACTACAGATCAACACATCACCTGACCACAAATGGGTTTTACGAGTTCCTCAACTGGTTTGACGAGAGGTCATGGTACCCCTTGGGGAGGATCGTGGGGGGCACAGTAAGTTTAACATGTTCCCTGCTGTGATCAAGCTTAAATCATCCTAATTTGAAACCAACCCAGTGGGAAGAACACATTGGATATACAGGGCTTTGGGAAAGTATCCAGACCCCTTGACTTTTTACACATTTTGTTACATTACAGCCTTATTCCACAATGGATTACATCGTTTCCCCCCCCCCCCCTCATCAATATAAGCACAATACCCCATAATGACAAAGCAAAAACAGGTTTTTAGACACTTTAGCAAATGTAAAAAATAATATATATATCAGATTTACGTAAGTATTCTGACCCTTTACTTAGTACTTTGTTGAAGCACCTTTGGCAGTGATTACAGCCTTGAGTCTTGTTGGGTATGACGATACAAGCTTGGCACACCTGTATTTGGGGAGTTTCTCCCATTTCTTGTCTGCAGATCTTCTCAAAATCTGTCAGGTTGGATGTGGAGTGTCGCTGCACAGCTATTTTTAGGTCTCTCCAGAGATGTTCGATCGGGTTCAAGTATGGGCTCTGGCTGGGCCACTCAAGGCCGTTCAGAGACTTGTCCCGAAGCTACTCCTGTGTCTTGGCTGGGCTTAGGGTCATTGTCCTGTTGGAAGGGGAACCTTCACCCCAGTCGGAGGTCCTGAGCGCTCTGGAGCAGGTTTCCATCAAGGATCTCTCTGTACTTTGCTCTGTTCATCTTTCCCTCGATCCTGACTTGTCTCCCTGCCGCTGAAAAACATCCCCACAGCATGATGCTACCACCACCATGCTTCACCGTAGGGATGGTGCCAGGTTCCCTCAGACGTGAAGCTTGGCATTCAGACCAAAGAGTCCGATCTTGGTTTCATCAGACCAGAGAATCTTGTATCTCATGAGAGTCCTTTCAGTGACTTTTGGCAAACTCCAGTCGGGCTGTGTTGTGCCTTTTACTGTGAGTGGCTTCCGTCTGGCCACTCTACCATGAAGGCTTAATTGGTGGAGTTCTGTAGAGATGGTTGTCCTTCTGGAAGGTTCTCCATCTCCACAGAGGAACTCTGGAGCTCTGTCAGAGTGACCATTGGGTTCTTGGCTAGCTCCCTGACCAAGGCCCTTCTCCCCAGATAGCTGTTTGTATGAGCAGCCAGCTCTAGGAAGTGTCTTGGTGGTTCCAAACTTTTTCAGTTTAAATATAATGGAGGCCACTGTGTTCATGGGGACCTTCAATGCTGTAGACACTTCATGGTACCCTTCCCCAGATCTGTGCCTCGAGGCAATCCTGTCTTGGAGCTCTACGGACAATTCCTTCGACCTCATTGCTTATCTTTATTTTATTTAATCCGTTGTAGAACACGGCTGTAACTAAATGTGGGAAAGGGGAAGGGATCTGAATACTTTCCGGATGCACTGTAGATATAGGCCTAGACTCTGGTGTTCTAGTGGTTGGGGTGTTAGATGAGAAAGCACCATGAACCGTACCGTTTCATAAGCCTCCCCGGGCGCTCTCCGGTCTGTCACGCATCGGCAGCAACCAGTGAGCTTTTAACTTGAGGGATTCCACATGACTGCCAATGATCATGCGGTTTACCAACAGGACCTGCTGTTGAAATCACAACCTCTTTCACCGTGAGTTACTACCTGCCGATTCTGTAAGATTTATCGCCCACGCTCCTCTCTCGGCGGAGCCTMATTTTTTGGGGGGCTGCCCTGTAAACTGTGCACTGAAGCGCTGTGAATAAAATACTACTCTGCTCTTCCTCACTGCTCCCGACATGTCTCTGTACTGTAATCAGATGCTTAATGGGTTGACATTTTTTTACCAGCCTTGTTACGGCAAACCTTTTAAAGTGGCTCCCTGTGTTATCTCGTCACTTTCTCCACCTAGGTTGGCATCTGAAGTTTCACTTTGTTCCCCGTTGTGTACAGTGTACTTACTCCAGGGTGGTGGGAGAGAAGCGCCGAGCATTTAAGACAGCCAGACATGCCTGCACTCAGTACTATTGTCAGTCGTTTTTTGCAGCATCGGAATATAGGCTAGTAGCAGTTGCAGGCTTTGCTGTTTTAGTAGCAATGGATTCAGTCAATCTGCACAAGGGATCCGAACTTCCTAACCTACATCCTAACATGCCTATATCTGTAGGCAGTGGACAGTACTGCTGCTCAGTGTGCCAGGGTTTAGTCAGCAGGTGTGTCAGATGCTGGGTACACAGAATGCAAATGCCCAGCAACATGCAAAGTGAGGGAAGATCCAGGTTCAGTGCCTCTGGGAACTCTTTTGGTGCTAAATATTTGCCATGTGTCAGCTACCTGGCTCAATAACTTGTTTTTATCTCTGGGTTATTCTTTTTCCCTCTCCCCCCCCACCACATGATTACGCAAAGATGGCAAAGTGCTTCCCTCAGCTGTCCTGCTAATACTTACAGGCTATGAGGTATGAAGGGCCTTTTGAATTTGATCAGGCAGCCTTAATGGTGCACAAACCTGGATCGCTAATGAAATGTTACAAATCACCTCTTCTGAACACACTGGTTCTTTGAAGTCCTTGTCAGAAATCACACCAGTTGTGGGAACACTGTAGAGTGGAAGCAAATTAGGTCGTACTCTTTTGTCTATGACAGTTAAGAGAATATAGGGAATGCAGTCCTACACAATGCATGGCTAGGGCTTTTGCGGTGGCCGTATTACAGCCGTACCGGCAGTCGTGAGTCATGACCGCAGTCAAATTGTACGTGAACGATGGGTCACGGTAATCTCCTCTTATGCACTCTGGACAAGCATTGGCGGCGTCCAACTCGCTAATGTCCTTGTACTCAGCGCTCTATTGTCCCTCAACACTGACCGCAATGCAAATGCAAGAGAATATCATGCTTTTAAACTGAGTGGAAAACATGGTCGTTGTGGAGGTTTCAAAGCCAAACAATGAAATGGACAGCGCTTTCTAAGGTGATTTAATTCAAAACACCCATACACATATTAGAGCTTATGCGTAGGCCTATACAGTTAATTCGGAAAGTATTCAGATGTGGTGACAGTGCATGCCAGAGCAAAAACAAAGCAATGAGGTCGAAGGAATTGTCCGTAGAGCTCCGAGACAGGATTGTGTCGAGGCACAGATCTGGGGAACGGTAGCAAACCATTTCTGCAGCATTGAAGGTCCCCAAGAACACAGTGGCATCCATCGTTCTTAAATAGAAGTTTTGAACCAAGACTCTTCCTAGAGCTGGCCGCCTGGCCAAACTGAGCAATCGGGGGAGAAGGGCCTTGGTCAGGGACGTGACCAGGTACCCGATGGTCACTCTGACAGAGCTCCAGACTTCCTCTGTGGAGATGGTGGTGGTGGTGGTGGCGGCATCATGCTGTGTGGATGTTTTTCAGCGGCAGGAACTGGGAGACTAGTCAGGTTCGATGTAAAGATGAGCAGAGAAAAATAGAGATCCTGCTTCAGAGTGCTCAGGACCTCCGACTGGGGTGAAGGTTCACCTTACAACAGGACAGCGACCCTAAGCACACAGCCAAGACAACGCTGGAGTGGCTTCGGGACAAGTCTCGATGTCCTTAATTGGCCGAGCCAGAGCCCGGACTTGAATCCGAACAAACGTCTCTGGAGAGACCTGAAAATGGCTGCGCAGCATTGCTCCCATCCAACCTGACAGAGCTTGAGAGCATCTGCAGAGAAGAATGTGAGAAACTACCCAGATACAAGTGTGCCAAGTTTGTAGCGTCATACCCAAGAGGACTCGAGGTTGTAATCGCTGCCAAAGGTGCTTCAAAGTACTGAGGTAAAGGTCTAAATACTTATGTAAATGTGTTTGTTTTTTTATGTGCAAAATTTCTAACCCTGTTTTTGCTTTGTCATTATGGGGTATTGTGTAGATTGGGGGGGGGGTTTAATACATTTTAGATAAGGCTGTAACGTAACAAAGTGGAAAAAGTCAAGGGGTCTGAATATTTCTGAATTCACTGTATATGATCCCGAACCCCCCCTAGCTAGTAGGCTATTATTCATTAAAATAAAAGTGATTTAATTGGTCTCGCCTAAATTCTCCTAATTTCCTTTGGTGTGGACTGTATTATTTTACATGCTGGATGGACTAGTTACCTTACGCTATGCTCCAAAATGTATATCCATGGGTCTGGGAGAGAACATAGACTTAGGCGATGCTGTTGGTTCGCTGATTGTGCAGGGCGGCCTACAGAATTAGCCTACAAATATAGTGAACCGTTTTGGAGTGCCATGGCATAGTGAGTTTGGGTGGAATATCACCCGTTGCGCAGCGAGAGGTTGCATGCTCCTCAAACAGTGGTTGATGCGTGAGTTGAAATAAGTGTTTTTATAAGCCCAGACATTTCCATATGCAATCCTGTGTGAAAGCAGAGTTTTGATGGTTGCCACTAAAAAAGAGGATCCCAGCTGCTGCTATATTTCTCTGCTGCTTCTTAAGAACGTGCTTCGCTATAAAACCGGAGTAGCCTACCTGGCATGGTTGGCAAACGAACAGTGGGAAAGTGGCCTCCGTTCGCTATTCAAGTGCATACGGATAGCAACTGTTTTTGACCCTGTTCCTGCACATTTTGATAATAGGCCATTCAAAATCGAAACGAATGTTACGTATTAGTAAAGACAAGAACATTGACTCGTTTGATGGACCTCGTTTTGAGAGAACGTGTGCAGCCTGAGGCAAGGAACACAGCGCAAACTTCAGCTACTTTCTCAAATAATCAATTGCCTATAGTTGCAYAAAGCAGCCCGTATGTTTTAATTTCTAAGACATTCTAAGGTTTTGTATCATTCCAAACTTAAGTTGCCAAATAACTCTAAGTCTAGCATATAGGATCTGTTTCAAATAATCACTTTTGCGCTCAACATAGCCACTTCATATGCACACTCTCGCCGAAATGGGGGAAAAATATCCTTTCTATTTTATTCCGCCAAGTTAAATTATATTCTTCTTACTATAAAATAATAGCACTGGACTTAAGCATATCCGGCCAGCTAAATGAACAAGCATATGGCATGGAGCATAGCCAGAGAACATAGTTGGTCGACTCATTCTGTTCTTCCGTTAAAAAATAAACTTCATACCGTGTTTCTTTAGACCTGCCTRAAATAAATAATGGATGTATTGTTATGGTGTATATTAAATAGGTTTATTAGACTTATTCCAAATGTGTATGTTCCACAGGCGTGGCCTTGTATGTGTGGCGGCCTGGAGATGCTAAACGTGTTTGTTAATTAATGGCCAGTTACCGTGAGACAGGAAGTCAATTGCATGACAATAACCGGCTGATAAAGTTTCATGACTGCCACAGCTCTATGCATGACAGATCCCCGAAGGAATAACTGAGTTGCAGTACATCTCCTAATGATTTGGATCAGGTAGTACCTCTTGAAGTGCATCTTGACTATATCAAACGTAACTCATTCCGTGCAGATTGTGAAGTACACCCAAGGGTTTCCTGACTTTCTGAGGCATTCCAGAACTACTTCCAACACCTGAATGGTGTCACTCTGCCTTTTCTTCAGTGGTATTCCCCCCAAAAAACTTTTTCTAGTCTGCGTTAATTGTAGCACCTCTCCCGTCTCCGAACGGGGACCTAAGCAGTGTGCTGCACCCCACCGCTGCTTCCTATATCCCGCCCCGCCATCAGCTCTCCTTCTCTCCCCTCTATTCAGTCTGCTTCAAATGACTCTGACAGCCCTCATTAATTGTGTATGATAACACAAGTCCCTTTGCACGTGATGGGTCACGCCGTTCTGTAGAGGGAGGAGCAGATCTCAGTGAATGTGTCAGTGAGTGAATCTCTGCGGATCCCTCGTCTTTTCTCTCCCACTCTCAAGGGGGATATCTGCCAGCCGCTCCCTCTCCAGAGTCGTAGATAAGATTTGAGGGCTGAATAAATGCGGCACTGTTTAACCATTGGGCTCTGTCAAGCCAATAAACCACCCTTTTGTTACTGTAGAGAAATGGACCAGGCACATTTTTACGCTGACGGGGCAAAATGTGAAGCTGTGTGGGGGGGGGGAATGCAGACTACAGAGTCCAGCATCTGTTCTGGGGGCAACCAAACAGTGATTACTTGGGTTAAAACAAATGCTGAAGTAGCGTTAGCCTAGGCTCTAGCTCGATCCCCAGGTCGGGGAAACTGGGTTGGATGATTTGGGAGAGCGGTGCAATAAGACTGTGGTTCATAAAGTTTAGCACGCCTAGGCTACGACTAGCTAATTAAAAATGAGAAGCACGGCAGGCAGAGACGAGCCAAAGTGCGCTGGACTTGTCTCGGCCTGGCGTATCGCATACATCAGGGCATCACTCACACTTTAACATAGCCCCTCAGGCTTGTGTGAAACCTTTCTGAAGTCAAATTGGGCCTGGTCTCGTGTTATAGGCAGAGAGCTGTAAGGTTTGGGGGGTTTTGAGGCCTCCGCTTTGAACTGGGCAATTAGTCAGTATTTCGGTGGAGAAGATCGCCTTACCTGGTTTTCCCGATTGTAAATCCAGAGCAGATTCAATTAACTTGACTCACTCTTGTGGTATGTCAAGCATGTGGATGCAGCAAGCCAACACTTGAAGTTATCACTCTCCTGCCTGACCTGTGGAGTTCCAACTAACTGCTCGATGGATAAGTTACAGTACATTATGGTTGATTTTAAAAGTTTATTCCCATTCATCAGTGTGTTGTATTTTATATCCAGGATAAAGACAAGTATGCATGAAGGTGCCATAAATGTTCCATTACAGTCCCTCTATCTTGTCTCTCTCTCTCTCCAGGTATATCCAGGTTTGATGGTCACCGCAGGCCTTATCCACTACGTGCTGAACCTGCTCCACTTGACGGTGCACATCCGGGATGTGTGCGTCTTCCTGGCGCCCGTGTTCAGTGGCCTGACATCCATCTCCACCTTTCTGCTGACGCGGGAGCTGTGGAACCAGGGGGCGGGGCTTCTGGCAGCCTGCTTTATCGCCATCGTTCCCGGGTACATCTCCCGCTCTGTGGCCGGCTCCTTCGACAACGAGGGCATTGCCATCTTCGCCCTCCAGTTCACCTACTACCTTTGGGTAAGCCTGCGTCTTCCGGGTTTGAACGTCATCCTTTTAGAAATCCCTTTTTAGATCCTTTATGGCTACGGGTGTTTCTCAATACGGGTGCTACCGTGTGCCACGCTCTCTGAGGATGTTCTTGTGAGGACGACAGTGTGGAGAATGCGTGTGACAGTGTGGAGAATGCAAACATTGCGTTTGAGATGCACTCGCACTCCCCCCATACTGTGTTACCTCACGCTTCTCCTCCCCATTCACTGAGCCTTTTTTCCCAGCCAGGGCAATGGCAATAGAGACAAGATATACACAAAGCAAACATTTTACTTTAAAACTATCAGCTAGCTGTATGTGAATCGTAATAATGTAACTAACCAGATTAACAGGCAAAAATGTCCTAAAACTAATTATGCAAGGTTTATTCTTCGTGGTTAACTAGCTAGCTATTGACTTACTAGGGCTTGCAATCTACACACACTGCAGTAGGTATTGTAGATAAGTAAGCATCCCAAAATTAATACAGCGTGTATTAACGTATCAAGATAAAATATTGTAGTCCGGCATCGTATGAGATGTGAATAGGCAACATTTTCTCTCGCTTCAGCTCAAATCATTTCCAAAAATGTTGCGTTATTTTTGACGTGGTTACGTCATATTTTTTCAAAATATGTACAAACGGAGTACGCATTCGTGAAGCGTGCTCCTTTTCACCTACTTTGATTTGGACTCGTACTCTGACCAAATTTGCGTGCTCGGAGAACGGTAGTATGCATTTTGAGGAAACACCCTACATTTAGGGGTGGTTTCCCAGACAGATTAAGCCTTGTCCTGGACTAAAAAGCAAGTTCAATGGAGAATTTCCATAAAAAAAAATATATGTTTTTAGTCCAGAACTAGGCTATATCTGTGTCCAGGAAACCGCCTCGATCTTTTTCAGTGTGTTTTTCGATTTGTATACTCATGGCCCATTGATGTGAAGAGGAACGTTCTATTTGACAAGATTTGCAGTCAATGCGTTAACTGCTTTGGTGTGGTTAAATGATTGCTACACTGTGAACCTTCACTCAGTCTCCTGACTGTCTGGTTTCAGTTGCTGCTGGTGATCTTAAAAAAAAAAAGAAAGAAGCGATATCTAAGGTTGGAGGTGAAATGGATTTCTTTATTTACCATACTTGGACAGTCCATTCAATTGAACAGTGACCTTTTTTTTGATCTTATCACCCAAAAAACTGCCTTGATAGGCTTAGCGGAATGTCGGAGAATATGACCAGACATTGGATAAGCGAACGTAGACAAGGTGAAAGGATTATGAGCACAATGGCTTACGAAATGGGCCATCTGCTGTAGGAGGATTCTAGGCAAAAGAATCTCCCATATTCACATTATTTGCCCTCAGTGCGTGTCCTCTCCCTTCAATCACAATAGAGTCACAGCCTCGCACACACCGCTCTACTCCCTCCCACATTTTGTACATTATGCTCCCTGATGACTTGAGGCCGAGGCAGGTGCATAGAAAATTGAGAGAAATTTGAAGTGCATTGTAAATGGTCAAATTTGGCATTAATCAGCATTCGTTTCCCCCCCTTATCAAAGTCGACCTTGGCAGGGGGCGCCTGGCTCCCCATCAATTCCCTCGATTCATTTCACTTGGGTGGCATTTAAGCCCCTCGAGACAAGCTGAGAATCGTAAGGATCCCTCCACACCAAGTCATCCTTGAGGATTTTTCAGGAGTAAAACTGAACAGCGCTGCTAACAAACAAAAGTTATTTATTTGTATTTTTTCCTTCCCTCCTCCCAAGGACACACCGGCGTTCACTCAGGTAAACGTGGCGCGGGCTCTCTCTCCCACCATGCTTCACTTGTTATTTTTGTCACCGGTGGCAAGCTCTGCAGGACTCTGTGTTTTGTGCRTTGTTCCTCAACTTTTTTTGTCTTTACATTTATCAGTCAGTAGATTTCTTTCAGCTTGACCAACTAAGTACGGACATATTGAGCTCCTGAGGGGACTTGAGACCCCAACGGTTGCTCCCATAGCTTGAATACCCATGTCAGGGTTCATGGCTCTGGGGGGGTCACGTTAATTAACTCAAGCGAGTGTGACTGAGCTGATAACGCCACTTGGTTTGAAGAGCTTCGGCATTCATTAACCAGCCACACACCCTGGAGTTGTGTGACAGAGCGTTTAACCTCCCGCCTAGAGGGCCACAGAGAACCTCCCACATTATGGGTGTGATTGTCAGTCATGACTGACTCCTGACCCAGGGGGGGGGGGGGGGCACCACTGTTGTGATATGAAACGCAGACAGCCAATGTATAGTTTGCTCAATATGGTGCATTATGCATTTACTCGCGTACCACTAAAACGCTACCGGGGACATTGTCTGTAATGTTAGTATGATTACTTGGAATCCTGCAGTGTCTGATTTGTGATGAAGTGTTTTCCTTGTCATAAGCTGCCTTCTCTGTCATAATTTCACAATGATTTGATACGGATCATTTTTATATTTGGTTTAGGCAGAGCTGTTGCATCTGCAGCGTCATAAGAGCTTTTAATTGTCATTCCACATGGACCATGTCTGTCTTAAAACGAACCAACACGACGAGTGCATCCCAAATGGCATGGTACTTCCTATATAGTGCACTTCTGTTAACCTGGGCCCTGGGCAAAAGTAGTGCACTATAGGGAATAGGGTGCCATGATTTGGAATGCAGACGATGAGTGTTCCAGGTGACCCCCACCGGCAAGAGCCCCGAAAAAACTATCATCCTGGCTACGCGTCACTGCTTTCCATTATAAGTCTCATTTACCCACTTTTATCTTAGCGCTTTCACCCTCTCTCTCTCTCTCTCTCATTCTCTTTAGCCGATCCCTCCTCGCATGCTGAAATGGGAGCCTCTCCCAGGCTTCTTCCCCAATCTTCATTATCCCTCTCCTTCATTTTATCTGCTAATAACCCATTCAACTCCAGCCGCTTAATCTGCCTGGGTCGGCCCCCCTGCCTCCCCTCCCTAATCTATAATTGAATCCTCTCGCACCCCAGAGACCTGCCCCTTTTTAACACTAGCACTCCCCGCTACCCCCTCCCCCCTAACCCCTCTCCACTGTGCTTACATTGTTGTCACACTAATTTCACAGTTTCTCCAGGCTCAAATTTAATTAGCCCTGCTTGTATCGCTGTGTGAGGGGAAGTAAACGAGAGATGTATTTGAACATGAGCGATCACATGACCGTGTGAGGAGTAGAGACGTATGTCAACATGACCATGCAATTGCTCTGCGTAGTAGTCTCGGGCCCTGGTAGGTTCTATGCTAGCTCCCTTTTTAATTGTCTGTGTCACTGAGAAGGCTTCTGGTGTTCCTCAGTTGCCTACATCTTTGTCACTTCCCTCATTATTACCTGTGAGGAGATGTGTAGTTTCACACTTGGGTCAAAACCAGATGGAGCCTCATCGGTGCGAACGAGCATGACATGGTAACTGTTTTGGGTTGGTTTTAAAAATCGATGGGAGGATGGAGGTTTTCGCTGCTCAGCTGAGGCTCTGGTGGGTATTCGGACCATGCCTGCTTTCCCCTGCTGATCAATCAATCCTCGTCAGCAGGTCAAGTGACTGTAATGTGTCTCTCAGACGGCGTTCGATAAAACAGTCTGTGCCCCCACCTGCCCTGCACCCTGCCATCACTTTCCCACAGTGTCATGAAAGGTAAAATGGGCTATCTGTCAGACATGGTCCCTTTTTTAATGTGTTGGCTGTGGGGTGAGACCAGGGAACCAGAAGTCCCAGCTAGTGTGTCAGGAGCAGACTAATATGCTTTGGCAGCCCTCTCTTTAAACACTAGCAAGGCCACTGGGCTTGAGTCAATAACAGGGTGCGCTCTCAGAGCATTGGCAGACCAGCTGGCAAGTGTCTTCACGGACATTTTCAATCTCTCCTTGTCCCAGCCTAATCCCAACATGTTTCAAATTGGCCACCATTGGCTATGTTCCCAAGAACTACAAAATGCCTAAATTGGCCCCTCATGGGTGTGACCTTAGTTCCCTCCTATACTCTCTAGTCACAATAACGGTGTGGCCACGCACGACTCATCGTCAAGTTTGCTGACGACACAATGGTGGTAGGCCTGATCTCCGACTGTGATGAGACAGCCTACAGGGAGGTGGTCAGAGACTTGGCAGTGTGATGCCAGGACAACGGCCTCTCCCTCATCGTCAGTAAGATCAAGGAGCTGATCGTGGACTACAAGAAAAAGGACAGAGCATGCCCTCATCCATGTCGACGGGGCTGTAGTGGAGTGACTTTTCCGCTTCAGGAGGCTGAAAAGATTTGGCGTGGTCCCTCAGATCCTCAGTTATCCAGCTGCACCATCGAGAGTATCTTAACTGGCCAAATCACCGCTTGATATGGCAAATGCTCCGCCCTCTACCGCAAATGGCTACAGAGGGTGTTACGGACGGACCAGTACATCACTCCCTGTCATCCAGTACCTCTATCAGGCGGTATCAGAGGAAGATCTGATAAATTGCCAAAGACTTCAGCCATCCAAGCCATAGGACTGTTCACTCTGCTACTGTCCGGCAAACGGTACTGGTGCATCAACTCTCGGACCAACAGGCATTCTCTCAACCAGTTTCACCTGGTATGCTTTTCCAACAGTCTTGAAGGAGTTCCCACATATGCTGAACACTTGTTGGCTGCTTTTCCTTCACTCTGCGGTCCAACTCATTCCAAAATGTCTCAATTGGGTTGAGGTCAGGTGATTGTGGAGGCCAGGTCATCTGATGCAGCAATACATCACTGACCTTCTTGGTCAAATTGCCCTTACAGGTGTGTTGGTTCATTGTCCTGTTGAAAACAAATGATAGTCCCACTAAGCACAAATCAGATGGGATGGCGTATCGCTGCGGAATGCTGTGGTAGCCATGTTGGTTAAGTGTGCCTTGAATTCTAAATAAATCACTGACAGTGTCAGCAGAAAAGCACCCCCACACCATCACACCTCCTCCTCCATGTTTCACAGTTGGAACCACACATGCGGAGATAATCTGTTCACCTACTCTGCATCTCACAAAGACATGGTGGTTGGAACCAAAAATCTCAAAATGGGACTCATCAGACCAAAGGACAGATTTCCACCGGTCTAATGTCCATTGCTCGTGTTACTTGACGCAAGCAAGTCTCTTCTTATTGGTGTCATTTAGTAGTGGTTTCTTTGCAGCAATTTGACAATGAAGGCCTGATTCACGCAGTCTTCTCTGAACAGTTGATGTTAAGATGTGTCTGTTACTTGAACTCAGTTAAGCATTTATTTGGGCTACAATCTGACGTGCAGTTAACTCTAGTTAACTTATCCTCTGCAGCAGAGGTAACTCTGGGTCTTCCTTTCCTGTGGTGGTCCTCATGAGAGCCAGTTTCATCATAGCACTTGATGGTTTTTGAGACAGCACTTGAAGAAACATTCAAAATTCTTGACATTTTCCGGATTGACTGACCTTCATGTCTTAAAGTAATGATGGACTGTTGTTTCTCTTTGCTTATTTGAGCTGTTCTTGCCATAATATGTACTTGATCTTTTACCAAATAGGGCTATCTTCTGTATACCTTGTCACAACACAACTGATTGGGTTAGACGCATTAAGAAGGAAAGAAATTCCACAAATGAACTTTTAACAAGGCACACCTGTTCATTGAAATGCATTCCAAATACATGCACAACCTCATGAAGCTGGTTGAAAGAATGCCAATCGTTTGCAAAGCTGTCATCAAGGCAAAGGGTGTCTACTTTGAAGAGTCTAAAATCAAAAATATATTTTGATTTGTTTAACACTTTTTTGGTTACTACATGATTCCATATGTGTTATTTTATAGTTTTGATGTCTTCACTATTATTCAACAATGTAGACAATAGTAAAAATAAAGAAAAACCCTTGAATGAGTAGGTGTGTCCAAACCTTTGACTGGTTCTGTACCCTTTTGTTTGTTTTTCCAATCTGGGTGACACTGTTTGATGTTGTCCTTTGGCCAAGTCAACCCATTGATCCTCATAAATTAGCACCGTTTTTTAAAAATATATTTTATTTTAGCATTTTATGACCATCTGTCACAGCAAGCAAACAGACACCCTTGCTCTTCTGCTTGCTCTCTTCTTCAGCAGAAAAGAAGACAACTTTATAGACTACCTTAACTGAACCATTGGAGTTGTCCTGAGGCAGAATTTTATCTTCTACCCCCTTGTATCTTCAGTAAACTCTCTTTACCTGTTGAGAGTGTGTGTTGGGAGCGTGCATGCTGTTATGTATGTGCCATATGGTCGTTCTTTAAATCAGGTTAGTGTCTCCACCCTGGTGTATTCTTTAGGGTCATCAGGAGCTTTCCTATGGGCTCCCTGGTGGGTTGTCTCTGGGTGGTGGTGGCGCACCCTGTGGTCAGGCCATGGAGCTGGGGGACTGGGCCATCTGGTCCCTCATAGACTGGACACTGCTCAGGATCTTCTTCTGATGGCCGACCAGATAGCCCTATTCTGGCTTACTCCAAGCCAGAAGACCGCTAAATAGTTAACTACAGTGCCTTCAGAAAGTATTCACACCCCCGGATTTTTTGTTGTTGTTGCACGTTTTGTTAGCCTGAATTTGAAATTGAATTAATCTTGCAAATTTTTTGGGGGGGTCCACTGGTCTACACACACTACCTGCTGTTTAGTGACATTTTTACAAATGAATTCAATTTGAAAAGCTGAAATGTCTTGAGTCAATTAGTATTCAATCCCTTTATGGCAAGCCTAAATAAGTTCAGGAGTAAGAATTGGCTTAACAAGTCACATGGACTTTTGAATGACTACCATTGTACCCTTCACATACAATTGGTCTCTCAAATAGGCAGTGCGTTTCAAACACAGATTCAACCACAAAGACCAGGGCGGTTTTCCAATGCCTCGCAAAGAAGGGCACCTATTAGTAGATGGGTAAAAAAAACAGCAGACATTGAATATCCCTTTGAGCACAGTGAAGTTGTTAATTACACTTTGGATGGTGTATCAATACACCTAGTCAGTACAAAGATGCAGGCGTCCTTCCTAACTCAGTTGCCAGAGAGGGAAGGCAACCGCTCAGGGATTTCATCATGGTGATTTAGAACAGAGTTTACCAAGGATGGATCAACATTGTAGTTACTCCACAATACTAACCTAATTGACAGAGTGAAAATAATGACGCCTGTACACAATAAAATWAAATACAAAAAAATGTGGAAAAGCAATTAACTTTGTCTTGAATACAAAGTGTTATGTTTTGGACAAATCCATTACAACACATTACTGAGTACCACTCTCCATATGTGACCGACCGCCTTAATTCGGTCTTATGTAGCAAAATTTAAAATTGTGTTAATTACATTTGATAAAAGCGGAGACAGAGCAACAAAATTGTATATTATACACTGCATTTGAGGAACAATGGGAAAGTAATTTTGCTTTGGAAGTTGATCACCTTGTAACCTCACTTTTGAGAAAATGGTCTTTGAATGTTTTGGTAAACCTACTGAAGAGCTCTTCGGTCTACACCCATTTAGCATCGTTCACACCCTCTTAAGCTTTAGCCCCACCCATCTCTTTTAAGGGTTGATCCGAGTGTTCTGCCCTAACAGCAGTCAAGCACCCAAGCTAACTGGGTACCTTGCTAGCTACTTCCAGGCACAAATGAAAGAACAGCTCACTGACCATTTCCTCGCCCTAGCAAAGCTGGTTAGCCTGTTTTTATTTTATTTAGAGTGTTGGTGACTGCAACTGTGCTGCCGGGAACAATTTGCTCTCTTTGCCAGCGTTTACTGACGTATTCAACGGGTGTTGAGCATTTGTAAATTCGTCAGTTATTCTGCGCTCTGGTACACTGACGAGAATGCTCTGAAATTGGAGTGGATAGCCAGAGCTACGTCTAGCAACAATTGTCGGAAGTGACATTCTATTGAAATGGTTACTTGCATAGTCTTTTAAGACATGTAGTTAACTAGCTAGCTAGGTAAACAATGAACCATACTCCCAACTCATGACGTTACTACCCTGCATGAATCTGCAGGTAGCTAACCAACCAGGTTCAATGTTAGGTAGCTAACATTAGGCTATAACTAGCAAAGCAAATGGCTCTGAGATACAAACAATAAGATCATGCCAGCTAACGTTAGCTAGCTAGCTAACAGTACACTTTAACGTGAAATGAAAGCAACTTTCTGTCATGGACTCTTCTCTGTCATGGTTGCCCTTAGTTTGAAGATGTATTCTGGAGACGGGTGTTTTCTCTTAGCTATCATACTCGAATTCCACTGATTTCAAAACTCTGTCCTCCAGAGTGGAGTGCAACATGTATGCAGATCTACAAGGCAATATATTGTCCAATATAGCTGCGTTAGACAGGATTACCAATACGTACTGACCAGCTCAAATAGACAGAAGCGTGGTATATGACAGACCAATCCGAACTCATCTCTCGGCATGTCCGGCCAACTCATTATCACAGCCAATCCTGGCTAGAGGGAAGGTTGCTGTTTCTTTGTGGCTAAAGCAACTAGGCTTGTAATATAACAATTTTGTTCGTGTTTACAGATGGCATGAAAGTTCACATGTTCCAGGAGGCTTTTCCCGACAAACGCATTTTGATTAAAAAAAGGTTACGTTCAAATGGCTCTCCTGTGAAGTAGTGACCCACGACATGCTCCTAGTTTCCTGAAACGAGTCACATTTTTAAGCGTAGTGGTGGCTGCATCATGTTATGGGTATGCGCGTAAAAATTAAGAACTGGGGAAACCGAATGGAGCTAAGCACAGGCAAAACCTGGTTGTCTGCATACCAACAGACACTGGGAGATCAATTCACCTTTCAGCAGGACAAATAACCTAAAACACAAGGCTTCCCAAGAAGACGGTGAATGTTCCTGAGTGGCCGGGTTAGTTTAGACTTAAATCTACGGCGAGACCTGAAAATGGTTGTCTAGCAATGAACAACTACGAATTTGACAGAGCTTGACGAATTTAGAAAGTAATAATTTGCAAATGTTGCACAATCCAGGTGTGGAAAGCTCTTACCCAGAAAGACGCTGTAATCGCTGCCGTAGGTGCTTCTTTAAAGTATTGACTTGGGTGTGAATAGTTAAGTAAATTATATTTTTATGTATTTGGCTTAAAATTAATGTTCATTAAATAAAAAACGTATTTACTTTGTCATTATGGGGTATTGTGTGTAGATGAGTGAGGGGGGGAAATCTATTTAATACATTTTGACTTCAGGCTGAAACAACGGAATATGTCAAGGGGTATTAATACTTTCTGAAGGCACTGTAATTGGTTACCCAGACTATCTGCATTGTGACCCAATCGTGAACTGACTCTATGCACAGTTGCAAGAACATATACAGTATAACACTCACACAATACATACACACACTTTCACACTCATATGCTGCTGCTACTCTGTGTATTTTACTCGTATTATCTATCCTGATGCCTAGTCATTTTACCCTGCCTTTTATGTAGATATCTACTGCAAATACCTTGTATCCGTACACAGGGTTATGGTACTGGGACTCCCTATGTTTGTATGTATGTATGTATGTATGTATGTACAGTTGAAGTCGGAAGTTTACATACACCTTAACCAAATACATTTAACCTCAGTTTTTTCACAATTCCTGACATTTAATCCTAGTAAAAATCCTTTGTTTTAGGTCAGTTAGGATCACCACTTTTATTTTAAGAATGTGAAATGTCAGAATAATATTAGAGAATTATTTATTTCATCACATTCCCAGTGGGTCAGAAGTTTACATGCACTCAATTAGTATTTGGTAGCATTGCCTTTACATTGTTTAACTTGGGTCAAATGTTTTGGATAGCCTTCCACAAGCTTCCCACAATATGTTGGGTGAATTTTGGCCCATTCCTCCTTACAGAGCTGGTGTAACTGTGTCAGGTTTGTAGGCTTCCTTGCTCGCACACGCTTTTTCAGTTCTGCCCACAAATTTTCTATAGTATTGAGGTCAGGGCTTTGTGATGGCCACTCCAATACCTTGACTTTGTTGTCCTTAAGCCATTTTGCCACAACTTTTTGGAAGTATGCTTGGGGTCATTGTCCATTTGGAAGACACATTTTTGACCAAGCTTTAACTTCCTGACCGATGTCTTGAGATGTTGCTTCAATATATCTACATAATTATCCTTCCTCATGATGCCATCTATTTTGTGAAGTGCACCAGTCCCTCCTGCAGCAAAGCACCCCCACACCATGATGCTGCCACCCCCGTGCTTCACGGTTGGGATGGTGTTCTTCGGCTTACAATCTTCCCCCTTTTTCCTCCAAACATAACGATGGTCATTATGGACAAAAATGTATATTTTTGTTTCATCAGACCAAAGGACTTTTATCCAAAAAAGTACAATCTTTGTCCCCATGTGCAGTTGCAAACAGTAGTCTAGCTTTTTTTATGGCGGTTTTGGAGCAGTGGCTTCTTTCTTGCTGAGCGGCCTTTCAGGTTATGTCGATATAAGACGCGTTTTTCTGTGGATATAGACACTTTTGTACCTGTTTTTTCCATCTTCACAAGGTCCTTTGCTGTTGTGCTGGGATTGATTTGCACTTTTCACACCAAAGTACATGTACAAACCAAAGTACAAACCATAAGCAAATAGGTAAACTGATATGACTAAAGAGTTAATCAGGGTGATTTTTCCACATAGACAGGTATTTTCCTTTCCATGGTAACAAGATCTTATCTTTTTTGCTAACTTTCTATAAAAAATGTATTGGAGTGAGATCATTTTCTTTTGGGATTTGTATACCGAGTATGTCCACATCTCCGTCAGACCATTTAAATGGTAAAGTACACGGTAATATAAAATGTGCATGTTTTTTTTTTGTGATCCAATACGTAATATAGTACACATCATAATTTGGTTTTAATCCAGAAGTTAGCAAAAGTATCTAGATCCTCTATGAGGCTGTGGAGGGATTCTAATTGTGGTTTTAAAAGAAAAAATGACTCATCAGAGTACAATGACACCTTAGTTTAAGTCACGGATGGCTAATCCCTTAACATTATTGTTGGATCTAATTTGAACAGCTAACATTTCGATGGCAATAATAAGTAGCAATGCCGATAGTGGACAACCTTGTTTTACTCCTAGGTAGTTTAACACTTTCTGAGACGTAGCCATTATTTATTATTTTACACCTAGGGTAACTATACTTAACTTTAACCCATTTTATAAGAGATTCCCCAAAATTGAAAATTGAAATGTATAAACTCCAGTTGTACTTTATCAAAAGCCTTTTCAAAATCAGCTATGAAAACCAGGCCTGGTGTCCCCGATATTTCATAGAATTCTATTGTTTCCATTACTGTTTCCATTACTCCATTACAAAAAAATCAACTGTCTGATTAGGATGAATAATATCTGACAATACTTTAATTCTATGCACTATGCATTTTGCTAGGATTTTTGCATCACAACACTGAAGTGTAAGAGGCCTCCAATGTTTTAAATGGACTGGATCTTTATATATACCACTTGGGTCCTGTTTCAGTGAGAATGACCTTGTGTGTTCAATAATCTACCATTTTATATAGGAGTGGTTAAAACATGCTAATAATGGTCCTCTGAGTATATCAAAAAAAGTTTGCTATACTTMCACTGGTATGCCRTCCAGCCCTGGAGTTTTCCCAACCTTAAAGGCTTTAATTGCATCAAGAAGTTCCTCCTCTGTAATTTGGCCTTCACATGAGTCTTTCTGTACAGATGTTAGTTTTACATTATTATGAGGGGAGAAATCAATACACTTAGCTTGAGTTAGTGGAGATGGAGGAGACAAACTAAAACATATTCTTAAAGTACTTCCTCTTTTCAAAATATCATTCAGTGACTCATGCGTGACTCCATTTGTAACAAGTTTCAAAAATGTTTTCAGTAATGAAGATTGTAAATCTTCAATTAAGACTTAATGAAAATACTGTTTGGATTCACTGGGATTAGTATGCTGTTCCACTAACACTTTTTTTCCACAGCCTWATTCTAAAATGGATAAAATCTACATACAATAGCCCATAATGACAAAGTGAAAACCATTTTACAAATGTATTACAAATGAACAGGAACCTTATTTGCATAGGTATTCAGACCCTTTCTATGAGACTCAAATTGAGCTCAGGTGCATTCTGTTTCCATTGAGCATCCCTAATGTTTGTACAACTTGATTGGAAGTCACCTGTGGTAAATTCAATTGATTGGACATGATTTAGAAAGGCAYTCACCTGWCTATATAAGATCCAACAGTTGACTGTGCATATTAGAGCAAAAACCAAGCCATGAGGTTGAAGGAATTGTCTGTAGAGCTCCGAGACAGGATTGTGTCGAGGCACAGATCTGAGGAAGGGTACCAAAATATTTCTGCGTGTTGAAGGTCCTCAAGAACACAGTGGCCGCCGTCATTCTTAAATGGAAGAAGTTTGGAGCCACCAAGACTATTCCTAGAGCTGGCTGCCCAGCAAAACTGAGCAATCGGGGTAGAAGGGCCTTGGTCAGGGAGTTAACCAAAAACCCAATGGTCACTSWSWSWGWKYYYYTKTGGAGATGAGAGAACCTTCCAGAAGAACAACCAAATCAGGCACATGACAACCCGCTTGGAGTTTGCCAAATGGCACCTAAAGACTCTCAGACATGAGAAACAAAATTCTCTGGTCTGACGAAACCAAGATTGAACTCTTTGGCCTGAATGCCAAGCGTCACGTCTGGAAGAAACCTGGTACCGTCTGGAAGAAACCTGGTACCAGCCCTACAGTGACGCGTGGTGGTGGCAGAATGCTGTGGGGATGTTTTTCAGCAGCAAGGACTGGGAGACTAGTCAGGATTGGAGCAAAGTACAGAGATCCTTGATGAAAACAACCTGCTCAGGACCTCAGACTGGTGTGCCAAGCTTGTAGCTTCATACCCACGAAGACTCCAGGCTGTAATTGCTGCATAAGGTGCTTCAACAAAGTACTGAATAAAGGGTCTGAATACTTATGTAAATGTAGCTTTTCAGTTTTTTGAGACATTTGCAAACATTTCTAAACTGGGTTTTGCTTTGTCAGTTTACTGGTCCTTAAACGTTTGTCTGTTCTCTCCCTCATAGGTGAAGTCGATCAAAACCGGCTCGGTGTTCTGGTCCATTGGCTGCTGCATCTCCTACTTCTACATGGTGAGTGTCAAAGAGCCTTACTTGTTAGTCGGAAACACATAAACAGTGTCATTGATTTACACTAACGTAGCATCCCATCTCTGGGAATTGGAAGTCATGATTACATTAAGATAGCGTTGAGTGCGATCGTTGACGTCAAAAGCGGTAACGAGCGGCGTGAAATGGAGTCTGCACCGGCACGTTAAACGTTATTTATGAACCCCCCCCCCCCCGACCTTTTGGTCGATGGTGAGATAAGAGAAACAGCGCCAACTGCCTCCCAGACAGGTCTCTTTGTGTACGATTGGTGATGTTGAGTGCCTGCAATTATCTTCTGCTTCCAGCATCTTCAGTTAAATCTTCCCTCTGCTCGGGAAGAGACAGATGTCAAATGAAACGGATTATAGACATCCAGCTCCCATCGATCATGTCGGGGGCCCAGCATCCAAGCTCCGCAGGAAGATAAAGGGGAAAGCCACAAGCCACTAATGACCACATTTGAAAAGAGATGAGAGCGGGGAGATTTTCTACTGCGAGAACCCACACCAATTTTATAAGCCCCTCTCGTTCTCTCTCGCTCCTCAAAGATCTGKAGTGAGACTATTTCGACCATCCCCGCCATACGGTTCTGAGTAGAGGGAGTACAGCTATGACAGGAAGTGACTTTTTGGTAGCTTGTTAGAATCATTAACATGGCAGGTTAGGAAAAGGTTTACGGTTACGGTAAGCTAAAATGCTATCATAACCTTTACAAAAAGTCACTTCCGGTCATAGGTCTACTCCCTCTAGTCACAACCCCACTCTACCCATCCTCCCACCAACAGGGTTTGCAGGGTTTGCATACTCAACTAGCAAACCGGATCCGGACCCAGAAGAGGGTCAATACGGACCGCGGCTTCAACACCTGGTATCATATAAACACAAGACATGGAACAATATGTAGAATTGCAAAAAATGAGCTTTAAAATAGCAAATTGTCTGCTTAATGTGCTCAACTGTGTGAAATTTGGCTTTAAAACTAACATTTTCTCTCTGCCAACAAGAGGGGTGTGAACAGTTTCGGGGTTGGGGGTATGTTACTACGCCAATTTTTTAATTACACTATCCATCTGGACCTTTGCCACCTTGGAAATTTGTGTGACCGGACCTTCTCAAATAATACTTGATAGTAGTACCAAGCTGCAATATCTACCCCCTCCATCGTTTCTCCCCTCCCACTGTTGATTTTAAGGATACTCACTCACCCATGAGGCTTAATTGAACRTGACACATTTGCAATGCACAGTGAGAAATTCCGTTCTCGGCTCTGTCATCAGGCCGGGGAGGGAGAGAAGAAGCTCAGTTGAGACGTCATGATGGGCAAGACCTGCGGAAACCCCCACTGTGAGAGCTGCGTGACGTTCTAGCTCATGTCTCCCGGGAGAGATCGTGTTTTCCCTAAGTTCCTGTGACGACTGCCTCCTACCCCTTCTCCCTCCCCCAACCACGAGCATCATGGGAGCACTTCTGAAGTTCTTTTCACTCAAGTATTTATGAGGCATTCTCAGCAGCACAACTCGGCTCTTCAGGTGATTGTAAGACATACTGCTTTYTGGAGGTTATAATTAGAAGTAGAGTGATAAAATTTCAACTCAAAGCCCTTTTTTTTTTTTTTTATATATTTTTTTTTTTACAGTGAAATAATCTATCCAGAGCTTTGCAGCGACGCAGTGGTTCACCTACCTCCCCGGGCCCCACCTGCCTTTCAACAAAACAACTTTCCCCCACAAATAACGTTCTTTCTCAGTCAAGGCTCCAGCCCCAGCTTATATCCTTCACTCATGTCGTCTGATACCCCCTTAGGTGACCGACAGCATCTCAGGTTATTCTGTTTCCCGCATCCTACCCCCCCGCAGAGGTCCCTGAGCCTCTTTTAGCCGCCTTCTGAGGCAATCGAATCTAGCCCCGTAGCAAGACCCCTATGCCCTTTCATCACTGCAAAACCCTCCGTCTCCCTATGCTGCTTCATAGAAATAAGACCAGTGGAGCGTGAGTAAAGGATAATGGCTCCAGTCTAATGGTGTCTGGTTCTTTGCTGACCCCATTATGACTGCAGTAAGACCTGTCCATTAGGGTCACAGGGCCAAATGCTAACTTGAGATGCACTTGTTAGTACACACACTAACAGGTTAGCGTTGGGCCCATAGGAAGCCCTAACATAGTGTAACAGCCCTTCCTTCTCGTTGTATTGTAACAAACTGCTCGTCCTCCTGGTTGTATTGAAATATACAGAGAAAGTTCTTCCTCATTTGTATTGTAAGGGAATCTTCTCGAAGGACAACTGCCCTTCTCAGAAATACTGTCAGAACATGGCATGAAAGCCTTACAGTGATGTCACTTTGATTCAATACACCCAGATATGAGGATGTGGCTTATTTAATTAGGGAATCTACTAACCGCATTATCTCCAGCTTATAACGTTCCTGATAGTTACTATTGCCAGAAATAATTATTCTTAACTCAAAGCCATAGTAAGAAGTGGATTTCTTGAAATACATTAAGCAGGATGCATAGGGGCCTAACCAGAAAAAACATCGTTTTTTTCCCGATTGAGGCCTTTTTGTGATAAGTTTCCAGCTATAAGTTTTTTAGAACTGTGCTATATTGATAAGTACATTATAAACTCAGAAAAAAGAAACGTCCCTTTTTCAGGACCCTGTCTTACAAAGATAATTCGTAAAAATCCGAATTACGTCACAGATCTTCATTGTAGAGGGTTTGTACACTGTTTCCCATGCTTGTTCACTGAAACTTAAACAATTCATGAACATGCACCTGTGGAACGGTCGTTAAGACACTAACAGCTTACAGACGGTAGGCAATTAAGGTCACAGTTATGAAAAGTTAGGATACTAAAGAGGCCTTTCTACTGACTCTGAAAAACACCAAAAGATGCCTAGGGTCCCTGCTCATCTGTGTGAACGTGCCTTAGGCAAGGAGGCATGAGGACTGCAGATGTGGCCAGGGAAATAAATTACAATGTCCGTAGTGAGACGCCTAAGACAGCGCTACAGGCAGACAGGACGGACAGCTGATCTTCCTCGCAGTGGCAGACCACGTGTAACAACACCTGCACAGGATCGGTACATCCGAACATCACACTTGCGGGACAGGTACAGGATGGCAACAACTGCCCGAGTTACACTAGGAATGCACAATCCCTCCATCAGTGCTCACTGTCTGCAATAGGCTGAGAGAGGCTGGACTGAGGGCTTGTAGGCCTGTTGTAAGGCAGGTCCTCACCAGACATCACCGGCAACAACATCGCCTATGGGCACAAACCCGCTGGACCAGACAGGACTGGCAAAAAGTGCTCTTCACTGACGAGTCACGGTTTTGTCTCACCAGGGGTGATGGTCGGATTTGCGTTTATCGTCGAAGGAATGAGCGTTACATCGAGGCCTGTACTCTGGAGAGGGATCGATTTGGAGGTGGATGGGCCAGCATGGTCTGGGGCGGTGTCACAGCATCATCGGACTGAGCTTGTTGTCATTACAGGCAATCTCAACGCCATGCGTTACAGGGAAGACATCATACTCCCTCATGTGGTACCCTTCCTGGGTGGCAATACCACCAGCCATACTGCTTGCGCTGTGTGTGATTTCCTGCAAGACAGGAATGTCAGTGTTCTGCCATGGCCAGCGAAGAGCCCGGATCTCAATCCCATTGAGCACGTCTGGGACCTGTTGGATCGGAGGGTGAGGGCTAGGGGCATTMCCCTCAGAAATGTCCGGGAGCTTGCAGGTGCCTTGGTGGAAGTGTGGGTCAACATCTCACAGCAAGAACTGGCAAATCTGGTGCAGTCCATGAGGAGGAGATGCACTGCAGTACTTAATGCAGCTGTTGGCCACACCAGATACTGACTGTTACTTTTGATTATGACCCCCCCCACCCTCCCCTCCCCTTTTGTTCAGGGACACAATAGTCACCTGTCTGTGGAACTTGTTCAGTTTGTCTGTTGAATCTTATGTTCATACAAATATTTACACATTTTTGTTTGCTGAAAATAAATGCAGTTGACAGTGCGGAAGTTTCTTTTTTTTGCTGCGTTTATTTACTCTAACAGACATATTGATAGTGTATGCACCAGCTCTTTCAGCTACCTCAGTCTCTTAACAGACTTTATTTGGTAGTAAACAAGATATATTGTGCTTGGTGGTGCAGAGATCTGTCTGAGTAAAGAGTTGGTTCAAGCTTTGTGTTCGATATGGCTCGGTGACTCCAGAAGATTACTGGTTGCTTATTCAACCCTCAAAGCCATGTGGGGGCAGTAACACACACACACACACACACACACACACACACACACACACACACACACACACACACACACACACACAACGGTGAGGTCATTAACACAACGGTGAGGTCATTAGCAGTGCATGTGTGAGATGTTTGGTCAAATTACACTTTGCGGCCAGGAGGCTGCGTCAAGCGACCCTCAGCGCATTGATACTCTCCTCACTGATACGCCCCCCAGCAGTTCCTCTGGGTCGGCATTGTTTTCAATGAACAACCTCTTCTCTCTCAGAGAACCACTGCGGCTGTGTCAACACAGACAAGTAGCTCAAAACATATTTTTGTCATAGATGAGTGATTTGTGAATGAAATGTGTGATTGTCTGGCTAAGCAGGTGCGTGTGAGTATTATCCCCCTCCGACTGCTCTGCACATCCTACGTACCGCAGTTGATGTTTTTGTAGGGTATTTTATAGGCCCCTTGTTTCACGCTCCAAGTCAGACAGTGTTGATGCATCATTTCATGGAGCTTTTAAAGTTATTGATGCATTTTTACTTTGCGGTCACAGTGTTTAAACATGATTGCATTGGTTTGATATTGGTCCACTGCGTATTCCAATGCATTCCTGGTGGCGCGTGAGTGTTTTTGCTGATGGCTGTGTTTGTTGCAGGTGTCCGCATGGGGAGGATATGTCTTCATCATCAACCTGATCCCTCTGCATGTGTTTGTGCTGCTGCTCATGCAGCGCTACAGCAGGAGGGTCTATATCGGTGAGTGACCACAAAACACTTTCATCTGCCAAAAAGATGTGATCATAAACCCCCCTCCTACACTGAGTGTACAAAACATTAAGAACATTACATGAGCTGACCAGGTTAAAGCGAAGTTCCCTTATTGATGTCACTTGTTAAATTCACTTCGATCAGTGGTTCTCAAACTTTTTATAGTCCCGTACCCCTTCAAACGTTCAACCTCCTGCTGCGTACCCCCTCTAGCACCAGGGTCAGAGCACTTTCAAATGTTTTTATTTTTTTGTCGCCGTCATTGTAAGCCTGCCACACACACACTATACAATACATTTATTAAACATAAGAATGAGTGAGTTTGTCACAACCCGGCTTGTGGGAAGTGACAAAGAGCTCTTATAGGACCAGGGTACAAATAATAATAATCAATAATTTTGCTCTTAACTGTCTTACATATAAAATCTGATTTGTTCATTGAAAAATGGTGAATAACTCACCACAGGTTAATGAGAAGGTTGTGCTTGAAAGGATGCACATAACTGCAATGTTGGGTTGTATTGGAGAGTCTCAGTCTTAAATAATTTTCCACACAGTCTGTGCCTGGTATTTAGTATTCATGCTAGTGAGGGCCGAGAATCCACTCTCACATAGGTACGTGGTTGCAAAGGGCATCAGTGTCCTGACAGTGTGATTTGCCAAGGCAGGATATTCTGAGCGCAGCCCAATCCAGAAATTTGGCAGTGGCTTCTGATTTAAATTCAATTTTCACAGAACCGCTTGTTGCAATTTCGATGAGGCTCTTGTTCAGATACCGGTAAGTGGACTGGAGGCAGGGCATGAAAGGGATAACGAATCCAGCTGTTTGTCATCCGTTTCGGGAAAGTACCTGCATAATTGCGCACCCAACTCAGGTGCTTCGCTATATTACATTTGACATTGTCCGTAAGCTTGAGTTCATTTGCACACAAAAAAATCCTACAATGATGGAAAGACCTGTGTTKTCCTTGCTAATGCAGACATAGAGCTCCAACTTCTTAATCATAGCCTCAATTTTGTCCCGCACATTGAATATAGTTGCGGAGAGTGCCTGTAATCCTAGATTCAGATAATTCAGGAGAGGGGGGGGGGGGCATCATCGAGATAGGCCAGTCGTGTGAGAAACTCATCATGAAAGCGGTCAGACAAGTGTAAATGATGGTCAGTAAAAACTAAGCTCGTCTCTCAATTCCCAAAAACTTTTCCATACTTTGCCCCTTGATAACCAGCGTACTTCTGTATGTTCTTAAAGCGTTACATGGTCACTGTCCATATCATTGCATAGTGCATAAAATACATGAGCGTTCAGGGGCCTTGCTTTAACAAAGTTAACCATTTTCACTGTAGTGTCAAAAAAACATTTTTTCAAGCTGTCAGGCATTCCCTTGGCAGCAAGAGCCTCTCGGACGCTGCAGTGTACCCAAGTGGCGTCGGGAGCAACTGCTTGCACGCGCATTACCGCTCCACTATGTCTCCGTCTTTTGCGCTGATTTGTACWGATGTCTTTTGCGTCATCAGAACAAATACCAACATGAGCAGCAGCTACGTTTGGCTACATACGGACCGTTAGTGAAATTCCCGCAAGAGTARCGGTTAATGTGATTGGATGTCCATTTTTTGACTAGGCTACCTGTATTTGACATTGTGTTTCGTTGAACACTAGATGGTTTAATTGTTTTTGGCAGTGAAACGAGGCTACTCAGACAAGGAAACAAACCTCTCCCAAATGTATAGCCCTGGTGGAAAATATAAATGGACTGTTTGAAAATGTGAAGAAATGTGAATCACATGTTTGTTTGGCGTACCCCCGACGGCATTACGCGTACCCCGGTTTGGGAATACCTGGTGTAGATGGAGAGGGACAATTGAGACATGGGATTGTGTATGTGCCATTGAGGGTGAATAKCCAAGAAAAGATTTGAGTGCCTTTGAACGGGGTAGGGTAGTGGGTGCCAGGCGAACCGGTTTGAGTTTGTAAAGAACTGCAACGCTCTTGGGTTTCACGCTCAACAGTTTCCCGTGTGTATCAAGGATAGTCCATCACCCAAAGGACATCCAGCCAACTTGACACCACTGTGGGAAGCATTGGAGTCAACATAGGCCAGCATCCCTGTGGAATGCTTTCAACACCTTGTTGAGTCCATGGCCTGAAGAATTGAGGCTGTTCTGAGGGCAAAGGGCGGTGCAAATCAATATTAGGAAGGTGTTCCTGATGTTTTGTACACTCAGAAGGTTTGTGGTCAGAAACGATCTGCTAAAGAGATGTGACCGCACACACCTGTTTTTCTCTAAACAACCACAAATACTTGTTTGCTCTCCTGAATGTGACTGAGAACTGAGTTTAATTATGAATTTGACTGCGTATATCACACTGTAAATTGCTTCTATTTCTGAGTAAACCAATGATCAAAGAACCAGACTTATTTTTGTCCTTGTGAGCTCACAGAACACATCGCATCATTGTCAGACAGGCAGAAATGCTGCAGCGTCGTGGGCAGTACATATTTAGCTAAGCTGAAGGAACAGCAGGCTAGCTGGGTCAAGATAAATGGTTTAGCATCAAGCATCATTTACACTTGATTATATATATTACTCAAGGTAAACAGTACCCTGTTCTTGGGCGCTTTGAAAATAAATGACGTCCCTATTTAAAATGTAGGGCATTGACCCCCGCTATACTCAATCTCTTTGCATTTTCCTCAAAAAAGGATATTGGCAGTGCCTTTGTACCCTTCCACAAGAACCGTTTGTTAATGCAGAACATTTTCTCCATTTAAAAAAAAAAATTGTTCTGAAATATTTATGCTTCGAACGCAGGAGCTGTCAACTTCAAGCACCCTTTAATAGATTAGGGCTTTGCGTAGTTTTTCAAGCAGCCATCTTGTGTAAGTCCTTGCTTCACAACCATCTCGTTTTGATCTAGTTTTAACCTTTCTCCTTCGTATACCGTAGAGAAAGCTCTTCTAAAAACGAGATGCCTCRTTGGCATCGGCGCTGGCACAATTAGTCCTTGAACAAAAGTGCGCTGTCTGTGTTAATCGCAATWCTATTTCACACAGTTCATCTCTTACCTCCATCAGTCAACAGGCAAAAATGAATCAGTCAAGAGTGCTCAGGGCTTGTCAGTCACTTCAAAAAGCCCCAGTGTTCAGAAAAGTATGAAATCTTAATTAGGGCACATGCCTTAGGATCAGATCAGCTACAAAGGTGGGATTTCTACAGTTTTACTGCACCGTCGGCTCATGTTAGGCCCCCCGCTGCACTTTTCTTTGCCCACTTCTATGTTCTCAGTAAATTTCTCCAGATGAGGCGTTATTGTATTTAGTCCCACTCAGTCTCAATGCAACTCCTATCAATGCACATTTAAATACCTCCTAAAGGGAGAAGGCGCTTTTCCTTAACAACCCAAACTGAAGTGAGATTGGGTTTTTGAATGGGACCGTATCTGTGTTCAGCTTTTTGTTTGTTTGATCTCATCTCGCTCTTTCTGTTTCTCTCTTTCAGCTTATAGCACTTTCTACATCGTGGGCCTGGTGCTATCCATGCAGATCCCCTTTGTGGGGTTCCAGCCAATCAGGACCAGCGAACACATGGCTGCAGCAGGTAAGCCCCCCCACCCCCTTTTAGTCTACTGCGCTCTTCACGACACGACTCGCTATGAGACGCAAACCGCTCTATAATTTTTATTTATTTAACCAGGTATGACCTCGTTGAGAGAAATCAATTTTTCAATAGAGACATTGGGCCATGACCAAGCAGTTGTTCTCTTGTATTGGCAGTGCCTTTGTACCATTTTGTTGATGCAGTTTGTGTTCCCGTCTCGCCAACGGTCCCAGCTGGTGGACCAAAACCGAAAGTAACTCTATTTTGACTGAAACACTCCACTATTACTGCAAATTCACCAAAGCAGCATTAATTTAAACCCCGAGAGTAAGTATTTTTGAATTTTAATTTCAGAAAATGTCTGTCATATAGCTGGCGCTAATAGTGGATTGATAACAAAAAATATCATTTTTACAGCTGTTTGAAGCKGTTGGACCAAACCAAAGTTACTTTTGGTTTTTGGCCACCAGCTTCAAACTKCTGTAAAAATGATATTTTGTGTTTTAGAAAATGTATTTCAGAGATGTAGATGGTACAATGATTCCCTACACTGTTCAGTGCTTGTTTTCTCACAAACTGAAATTGAGCTAACGATGTAGAATTKTAGCAACCAGGAAATGAGCGATTTCCAYTAGATAACACAGCCACAAAGTCAGAACAGCTTTCCTAGTTTGATGCCACTACGGTGGGAGGAATCAATAGACGACTATCACAGCCAATCACAACACTGTCGGGTAAGTAATACCGTGAAACACCGTTATTCCACTATTAGCACCAGCTATATTATGGACATTTTCTGTAATTACAATGCAAAAATAAAACRATTATGTGTAGCACTTTAAAACCAGAGAGGAAGAGATTAACCTTATGATACTTTGGTGTATTTGCGAGGMGACAAGACATTGCGATATACAGATTTCCAAGACATATGTGCACGGTTCTTTCTGCCTGGCCCTTTTTCCCCTCCCTCACGCTAGCTTGCCTGGTCTTTCTCTTCACTAATGACACAAGCGTGTGTTCCTCCTTCAGTCTGTTGCGTGTGGAATATGCTAGCCTACTCATTGATGATAGGCCCTGCTTTACTGAAGATTAAGCTTTTGATTACCGATAGATAGGCCTAGTGCACGGTTGATTACCGATTTAGATGGGCCTAGTGCCCCTATCAGTCTCTTCCATTAAAAAAATACTGAATCGGAGGAGTTCAGGAGTCGATTCTGCATGCTTTTAGAAATGAGAGTTGAGGAATCACTTATTTTTGGAACAAACTCTTGGAAAATTGGCAGAGAAAGTCAAGCGACAGCAGCGAAGTCCTGTATGGAAGTTATGTGATTAGGTGGTGAAATGCAAACTTTGTGAGGTGGAATTTAGGTACAACATTGGTAGTACAGGTGCAATGCTTAATCATCTGAAAGGGAAGCACCACGCGACCCAAACTGTTGCTGGCAGCAGTGCAACAGAATTGTGAATTAATGTGTAATTTTATGATTTTTTTCTTTATCGTTTCATTTGTCACATCGCTAGTAACAAGATTATGTAGCTGTAAAGTATACATTTATGTTCCTGTTAGTCTAATGTAGCTTCAGTCTGATTTCTGAAGTGGTGTTTGTTATGCGGGTGACCGGGGCAGCACAGCACGGCAGCGACGTGGGCTTTGAGGAATGGAAAAGCACAGTCACTCTCTCAAAGGTCTGGGCGTGTTTGGCTACGGGCAGCAGCTGCTCGTCAACATCTGGCGGCGTGTCTATAGCAACAGCCAGCGTGACGGGGACAGGAAGGGAAAGAATAAAGCATCAGAGCGATGGGTATTTTTACATTGTTGCCCGCTCTCTGGGTTCTGGTGGAGTTGTGACCTTGGAATGCTGCTGGGGGGGGGGGGTCGTACATCGGAAGTGGGCCTCAGTTTTGCCCGTGAAACTGGGGCTTTGTTCAATTAGCATGAAGTTCCACAAGAGAGTGACATCAGATAACAGAACAGAGATCCTATTTTAGTCTTAACAGTTCCTGTTATTCAAATATGTTGCGTTATTTACAGCGTCAGTGTGTAAGCGCGTCTATAGTAAGACAACCATCAAACCTGCTCGCATGAGACCCAAATTGTTACGGTTGTTGTAATAATGGGCTAACGCCGACGTTCTCTGATTGCAGGCGTGTTTGCACTGCTCCAGGCATATGCATTGCTGCAGTACCTGAAGGACAGGCTCACCAAGCAGGAATTCCAGACCCTTTTCTTCCTGGGGGTGTCGCTAGCTGCTGGGGTGGTGTTTCTCACCGTCATCTATCTCACCTACACTGGTGAGTTTCTATACCATTTACACATACACGTGACTTACAGAGCAGCATGTCCTCCTTTACCACATACATTCCCTTCACAAAGTACTCAGGCTTATTCCACTTTTTCCAAATTCCAAATTTTTGCAAATGTATTGAAAATTGAATACAGATATTTACATAAGTTATCACACCCCTGAGTCAATACATGTTAGACTCACCTTTTGGCAGTGAGTCTTTCTGGGTAAGTCTAAGAGCTTTGCATACCTGGATTGTACTACATTTGTACATTATTCTTCAAGCTCTGTCTCAAGTTGTTGATCGTTGCTAGACAGCCATTTTCAAGTCTTGCCATAGATGTTCAAGCCGATTTAAGTCAAAACTAACTTGACAACTCGAACATTCAATGTAGTTTTGGTAAGCAACTCCAGTGTAGATTTGGCCTTGTGTTTTGGGTTATTGTCCTGCTGAAAGGTGAATTTGTCTGCCAGTGTCTTTTGGAAGCAAGCTGAACCAGGTTTTCCTCTAGGATTTTGCCTGTGCTTAGCTCTGTTTCTTTTTATTTAAGTCCTTGCAGATGAAAAGCATACCCATAACATGATGTAGCCACCACCATGCTTGAAAATATGAAGCGTGGTACTCAATGTTGTTGGATTTGTCTGAAACATAATGCTTTGTATTCAGGACATAAAGTACATTTCTTAGATAGATTTTTTTTTTGACGTTTTACTTTAAAGCCTTATTGCAAAAAGGATACCTTTTATCCTAGATCTTGTATAACTAGGTTATACAAGTCATACATGATTTGGAATATTTTGTATTCTGTAAAAGCTTCCTTTTATCACTCTGTCATTTAGGTTAGTATTGTGGAGTAACTACAATGTTGTTGATCCATCCTCAGTTTTCTCCTATCACAGCCATTATTAAACTCTGTTTTAAAATTCATCATTGGCCTCATGTTGAAATCCCTGAGCGGTTTTCTTCCTTTCCGTCAACTGAGTTAAGAAGGACGCCTGTATCTTTGTAGTGACTGGGTGTATTGATACACTATCCAAAGTGTAATTAATAACTTCACCACGCTCACAGGCATATTCTGTCAGTTGTTTTTTTGCCATCTACTAGTAGGTACCCTTTGCGAGGCATTTGAAAACCTCCCTGGTCTTTGTGGTTGAATCTGTGTTTGAAATTCACTGCTCGACTGAGGGACTTTATAATTGTATGTGTGGGGTACAGAGATGAGGTAGTCATTCAAAGCCTGTTAAACACAAAGTGAGTCCATGCAATTTATTATTTGACTGAAGCACATTTTTACGCCTGAACTTTAGGCTTGCCTTAACAAAGGGGTTGAATACTTATTGACCCCAGGCATTTCAGTTAGTTACACGTACACCGGACATACAGAAGCATGACATCGTATACCTTAGTTAGTTACACATACACCTGACTTCCTCTATATATATATAAATATACTGTAGTATCAGCTATATACAGGTGAGTCCCTATACCCCAACATTGCACATACACCTTGCTTTCAAAACCAAATCCTCATATACCATATAGTTACACATACACCTGACCTACAAGTTCCTGTATACCATAAAGTGACATACACTACATGACCAAAAGTATGTGGACACCTCTTCGTCAAACATCTCATTCCAATATCATGGGCATTAATATGTAGTTGTTCCCACTCTTCTGGGAAGGCTTTCCACTAGATGTTGGAACATTGATGTGGAGACTTAGTGCGGTCAGGCACTGATGTTGGGTGATTAGACCTGGCTTGCAGGTGTTCCAATTCATCTCGACAGTGTTGAGGTCAGGGCTCTGTGCAGGTCAGTCAAGTTCTTCCACACCGATCTCAACAAACCATTCCTGTATGGACCTCGCTTTGTGCACTGGGACATTTTCATGCTAAAACAGGAAAGGGCCTTCCTCAAACTGTTGCACCAAAGAATCATCTAGAATGTCATTGTATGCTATAGTGTTAAGATTTCCCTTCACTGGAGCTAAGGGGCTTAGCCCGAACCATGAAAAACAGTCCCAGACCATTATTCCTCCTCCTCTGAACTTTACAGTTGCCACTATGCATTCTTACCTGTTAGTGTTCTCCTGGCATCTGCCAAACCCAGATTTATCCGTCAGACTGCCGCCTGATGGTGAAGCGTGATTCATCACTCCAGAAAAGCGTTTCCACTGCTCCAGAGTCCAATGGCAGCGAGCTAGCCTTTACACCACTCCATGGCATTGCGCATGGTGACCTTAGGCTTGTGTGCGGCTGCTCTGCCGTGGAAACCCATTTCATGAAGCTCCAGGCGAACAGTTCTTGTGCTGTCGTTGCTTCCAGTAGCAGTTTGGAACTCTAGTGAGTGTTGCAACCGAGGTCAGACTATTTTTATACTCTATGCGCTTCAGCACTCGGCAGTCCCGTTCTGTGAGCTTGCGGCCTACCACTTCGCGGCTGAGCCGTTGTTTCGCCTAGACGTTTCCACTTCACAATAACAGCACTTACAGTTGACCAGGGCAGAAATTTGACAAACTGACTTGTTGGAAAGGTGGCATCCTATGACCGTGCCACGTTGGAAGTCACTGAGCGCTTTAGTACGGGCCATTCTACTGACAATGTTTGTCTATGGAGATTGCATGGCGGTGTGCTCGATTTTATACATCTGACCGCAACGGGTGTGGCTGAAATAGCCGAATCCACACATTTGAAGGGGTGTCCCACATACTTTTGTATATGGTGTACATGTAGATCAGGTGTACCACAGGTGAGTCTATATACCCTCACTGTTACTCATACACCTGACTAACACAAACAGGTCCTCGTATACCATAGTTGCACATGCCTGTGTACATGTAGATCAGGTATAAACAACTAACACGCACAACTGCACAGGCTAGTCCTCATACCATAATAGCTAAGTGTTTTTATCTCTGTTACACATTTAGCTTGTACTGGTGAGAGCCTTTGTTACTCATGTACCTTGCCCAATAAACATATTTCTAACCTCCGCTAGTCAACATTCCTCTCGAGTCCCGACCCACATATGCCCTACTACTGAACAGATACCTGACCCACTAAAACAGGGCTATTTAATTCCTGTCCTGAGGGGCTAATTTTATTTTTAATCTCTACCTTGTAGTTAATTGCACTTATCTAGTGTCCCAGGTTGGAATGAGTCCCTGGTTAGAATGGATGATGGTGAAAACCTGAAGCGTTTCGGTAACTTGAGGACCATAATTGAACGGCCCCGCACCCCAAGGGCCTCTATTCACTTTGTCATTATATTTGTACACTACCCAAACTGTCTTACCCTGTCAGACACACACCAGTTTCCAACCATACGCCAAAAAGTCTGCGTCATAACCACTTGTGAAATGAGACYWGTGTGTGTGTGTTCCAAGTTCCCAGTCCTGTGTATTGATTGTTTGTTCATTTAGGTTACATCGCTCCGTGGAGTGGGCGATTCTACTCGCTGTGGGACACCGGGTAAGCACTCCTAACTTTTCCTATCGATGAAACGGTTGTTGAATTGTGTGTGTGTGTGTGTGTCTGCGAAAGGGCTTACGCCATCCATAGTCTCAAAGGAAATGCTAGCGTTGTCTCTTTCTTCCCAAACACGCTTAGGCTACATTCTGTACATGAACTGCAGCGTGTCTGATTTCTGCATTAAACAATGATAAATCGTTTTGTTTGCTGACAGCAGCGCTCTCGCTCTCTGTGTACAATCCCTTTTTGAGGTGGTTTCTTGAGTCTTCATATTCCCTGAAGTACCAGATGTTTGTCTCTATCCGCTCTCCCCCCCCCCCTCCAGCTACGCTAAGATCCATATCCCCATCATCGCGTCTGTGTCGGAGCACCAGCCCACCACCTGGGTGTCGTTCTTCTTCGACCTCCACATCCTGGTCTGCACCTTCCCAGCAGGCCTCTGGTTCTGCATCAAGAATGTCAACGACGAGCGCGTCTTCGGTAAACCGGAGCTCGTTAAAACACACCGATACTCAACATGCACCCACATCATTTGAATACATCTGAATATTTGGAGGGGAATATGGTGATTTTTGAGAGGAATATGCATTAAAGCAAGGGCGTCATGTTATTGATATACTGTACACACCTGTTCCTAGGAGTTGTACTGGAAGGGGGAATTCAGAACAGACTCCCACTGCTCCGGTGCATTAGGGGCTACGCTTGAACTGGAAGGAAAACTCCACCCAAAAAACCATCTATTGGTATTCGTTTCATTAGTCAATTGTTGACRTAGTCCCAAAATGTTTTTGCTTGTCAGCAATCAAGTTTTCAAATGATGTAACTTTCAAAAAATACAGAGATCATCCCCGTMTGATGCTGCGTTTTGCATTATGATTGCTGACCGTCCCAAAATGTTTTGCTTATGTCAACAATGGACTAATGAAACAATTGCCAAATGTTTTGTCTTCCTTTAAATTGATCAATTGTCATTGATTGTCCCGAGAGCCTGCACAACTGATAACCAAGCTATAAATCAGTCGGTCTCAGATAAATAAACACCCCCTGAAGACCTGAGTTGTGCACCGTGTACTTTTGACATGGGGTTAAATGCTGTTTAATTCGAATTAATCTTTTTTGACTCTCTGCCCCCCCCCCCCCCAGTGGCTCTCTATGCCATCAGCGCGGTCTACTTTGCCGGGGTGATGGTGCGCCTGATGCTGACCTTGACGCCGGTGGTGTGCATGCTGTCGGCCATCGCCTTCTCCAGTGTGTTCGAGCACTACCTGGGGGACGACATGAAGAGGGAGAACCCTCCCATAGAGGACAGCAGTGACGAGGATGACAAAAGGAGCTCAGGGAACCTCTATGACAAGGTCAGGAGGAGGAGTCGCAGTCCAGGGCCCCGTATTCATTAATAGGCTTGGCCGATGCCCCGGTATGGTGTAAACGGTATATTTTGAAATACCGACGGTTATGCTGTTCAATACTGTAAAAAAAACAGGGGGGGGGGGCTTTTTGGGGGGGTTGCGGGGTTCTTTTTGGGGGGTTGCGGGCACCCTTTCCTCACGGGGGTGCGTGCTACGCCGATGCTTATAATTATAAGAAATTGAAGATGTGTCAAACACCATTATATCCAGCGCCAGCTATGCATATGTACGTACAAAATGTGCGTGCAGCAATTTTATCAAAACTGAACTCGACGTGAAAATGTCCTTTCCTCCATGCCAACTTTAGAACATGCGTACGCACATCTTCTAGTGACTGACGTACCCTAAAACTTCAATTAATAGCCCAGGCATTTATTTGCTTAAAATCACTGAACATAATAGGCGCTTATTAGAGACGGGCTTCTATTCGAACCAGGCGTCTATTTCCTTAATGCACACAGTTTTTGCTGATGTGCATAGTCACTTGTTTAAATCCAGCATTCACTTTCAGTATTTTAATCAATTTCCTGCACTGTGTTTACACACCTTTGCCGTAGTATGCCTCCTATAAAAAATATATTCCTCGGACTGCATTTTCAGCAGTTCTTACTTTTCCCACTAGAGGGTGATTTCTGGGGGTCTGTGTCAAGGGGCCAGGGTGCACAAAACATCCGTTGAATTATTCAAATTGTTGCTATGATTTTTTATCAATCACAGATGAAGATATTAACATTTTATTATTCATCCTATGTCTGCCATCTTTTTGGATGATGTGATGGCTCGCCATGCGCACTGGGGTGCTAGTGTGCATGCGATATTGGTCCATATTAACCGGATATAGACGTACATGAATCGGCGTCTGCGAGTAGATTACCTTGAACAACGGTTGGACATCCTAGACGCAGTTTCTAATTCCTGAAGTTGACTGTTTCTGTGATTCCCATTCAGGTAGCCGTTTCGACCGGTGATAAAAACCGATTTCCATAATTGTTTTGAGTCATTTACTGAATGGTTTATTGTAACAAATCGAACATTTAACCTCGTAAGTAATTCATGGTAACATCGTAAACAATTCATTTACACCCAGCGTTTATTTGAAACATGTTTATTTGCTGAAATTTATGTTGTAGCCCGGCTATTAAAGGGGACCGGAAGCTATTTGAGACTCAGCAATTTAAGTGAAGTTTTAGGGTATTGCAAGTAGGCCTAAGTATTTAGAGCAAATGTTGGGTTATGATGACACACTTATTCATAAAACCATAACAAGAAGCAGCCATTTGCCTTTGGTGAGAAGAGCGAAAATCGACACATTTTTCAAATCTAAATGAATTAGACAGGAATCTACAGGTAAGCCTCGAGTGGCACGGTTCTGGGTTCGAGTCCAGGCTCTTTCGCAGCCGGCCGCGACCGGGAGACCCATGGGGTGGCGCACAATTTGGCTCAGTGTATTCCGGGTTAGGGGAGGGTTTGGTCGGCAGGGATGTCCTTGTCCCATCGCGAACTAGTGACTCCTGTGACTGGCCGGGCGCAGTGCACGCTGACACGGTCGCCAGGTGTACAGCGTTTCCTCCGACACGTTGGTGCGGCTGGCTTCCGAGTTAAGTGGGCATTATGTCAAGAAGCAGTGCGGCTTGGTTGGGTTGTGTTTCGGGGGACGCACGGCTCTCGACCTTCGCCTCTCCCGAGAATGTGAAATGTCAGAATAATAGTAGAGAGAAGGATTTATTTCAGCTTTTAGTTCTTTCATCACATTCCCAGTGGTTCAGAAGTTTACATGCACTCAATTAGTATTTGGTACCATTGCCTTTAAATTGTTTAACTTGGGTCAAACTTTTCGGGTAGCCTTCCACAAGCTTCCCACAATAAGTTGTGTGAATTTTGGCCCATTGCTCCTGACAGAGCTGTTGTAACTGAGTCAGGTTTGTAGGCCTCCTTGCTCGCACACGCCTTTTCAGTTCTGCCCACAAATCTTCTATAGCCTTGAGGTCAGGGCTTTGTGATGGCCACACCAATACATTGACTTTGTTGTCCTTAAGCCATTTTGCCACAACTTTGGAAGTATGCTTGGGGTCATTGTCCATTTGGAAGACCCATTTG